>NC_056725.1:564575006-564591847 GCF_019279795.1 Protopterus annectens
CCGCTGTTGGAAATAATAGACTACCATGGAATGGTTTTGTGCTATACATGTCATTGGTGCACACATACCAGTTATAACCTCAGTTGGTGTTGGTGCAGAACTATAATACAACCAAAAAAGGGGATCCTCACTCATTCATCAGGTAGTGTGCATGAAAGATAACACCTTATGACAGTGCACCCTGGTAGCATACATGACACCACTGGGAACATCATACATTCCCAACATACTACCAAAGTGTGCTGTATTACATCAACTACATGCCATGCCGGGGCACACAGCAGTACTATATGAGGTTGTCTGTAGTGTGGCCCTATGACTGCATATATAGTAGGTTAACAAATGTACAGCTGTTGTGATCATACTGTCTGTATGGGCCACATGTGGTCTGTGTTACTCCATTCTTACTATTGCTGTCCAGGCATTAAATATGTGTATTGCAAATGTCTGTGTATGCATGTATGTCCCTGAGGGTGGTGGAGGTAAGTGGTCACACCAGAGTACAAAATGTAAATCAGATGGTGACAAATAACAAAGTACATGCAAGGTCAGCAGGAACCTGAACTTTAAATATTACAGCACAGCAGGTTGCACACCCTGCTAGGACAATATCCTCCATGTACAGACAACATGCAATATGTACAGCATGTTCGTATGTGCATCTGTAGAGTGCCACAGATACTGCAGAAATATCATACGTCTTGAAGGATGTATCTGTCAGTGGCATTGGTACACATGTTAAGCATGAAGGTGGTGCGCACTTACAGGGATGTGACATCTACACATGTGTGCTATGTGTCTGCAAGGAATGAAACACAAGTAAGGATGAATAGGCTGCATTGTATGTTGGGGAATGTATGGCAACACATTGGAACACATACTCGTGGAATATTATATATATATATATATATATATATATATATATATATATATATATATATATATGTAGCTTGAAATAATGGACAAGTGAGACTGTGATGAGTGTAAGCGGCATTAATTTGTTACCTACATTTGATGAAGGTTATTCAACAGCAATGAGCAACAAGTATGCCTCACCATGTATGCGTATGCACTCAGTTGTGGCAAACAGTAATAGCATTTTTGTACCCCTTATCTGTTTATTGACATCATGTTTTTTGTATGACATGTGGAATGAATGTAGTTGATGTGAACTATGAGACACGACATAAAGGTAGTCTTGTTACAATTTTATATGTTTGTACTACAGATTCCCAATAGTTACCAAAGTTACAAATGTAAACAATATAATTGTAAGCAAGGATCAACTGCGCTAACAAGCTTTACACAACACATTCTAAAAACTGTACTCTCATGACATCGGACATGGCAAGGACCACGAACATGTACAGTATACTGATGCTGCCATAGCAATCTGCATTACCTCAAGTTAACAGACACATCAGCACAAACATTGTGATGTCTGTCATGATAACACTAATATAGACAAAGTTGCCCATGTTTACAGTTCATGTTACATCCTGGAGCATTGCTGCCATGTTTGGAAACCTCAGCCCTATGTTTTTTCACAAGAGCTCTGTTGCTAGTGGCTTGTGGAAGGTGGTAATCAGTAAGGGTGTAACCCTGGCACTTGATCTGCCCTGTGTAACATTAGCCTGGGTGTGAGCATGGTGGCCAACAAGAAGCTCTACATGCATGTTGCAGGACAAGTACCGTTGGTGACTGTGTGCTATGTGGGGGTGTGCAAGATGAATTAGCACTCTACCTACTGGTGGCAAACAGAGTATACAGATCAGGGGACATATGTTCTACAAAGTACTGCAGCACTGCTCCAACACAGTTGAAACAAACTGCTCTACAGAGCAATAGATTCCAGTGTGTCTCAATGTTCAGCAAGGGTTGCCATGGCTCAGTATGGCTGCACTGCTGACTCTCATGCAACACCTGGACATGGTAGGCAATGTGATTAGTGCTGTGATCCCTCATGTGCCTGTAACAGTAGACAGACACCTGCCAAGATACTTTCAGACATCTCCACCACACGGGCACATATTCTACTACAGCCATATGCTGTCTAATATGGAGCCATGTCACCACCACATTCAGAGGCATGTGAGGACAGTTGACCAAGGTCTTGATCTACACAATGACTGACATTCTACTGTCATTGTACTGGTTGGGCTTACTGACTTCTGCATTGATGGAAACATGCTGGCCAGAAAGGCTGTCCACAGCAGTGCTGGACAATGGCACTCTAAGTGCAGTGTCCTGTGCATCATTGGGTGTGCTATCTGTCACCAACACATCATACCCTGTGTGAGGGTCATTAGAGGAGACATGGGGAAATGAAGAAGTGGATGATCTGCAATGACAGAGACAGAAATATAGTCACATGTTGCACATGCCAGCATAACATAAGCTATGTGTCAGTATCATTTAGAAGTCTACACTATGCAGCAGTATAAAGATGTCATACCTGGTGTTCAGTTGGATGGCCTCAGAAGCATCCAAGTGGCCTGTAATGAAGTACATGTGAGCATCAAGGCAACAAAGGCAATCAATGTAGGCTGACTTGACATAAAAACACTTAGCTGGCCTATCATCATCTGATGATGCTACATATGTCCTAAGGTAATAGCTGTAGTAAACATGAACCACTGGTTAAAGAGAACAGTAATACTGTAAGTGACTAGGTACATTAACTGAATAGGCTGACAAGCTGCCATACCTTTTCATCTAGGGAAACCATCCTCAGTGACACTAGATAGTATCCTGTATCTTCTGTGACTGAGAGGGGGCTGGTGCTGATGGGCCACATCCAGTGGCATCACGGTGATGTCTGCACTCACAGACCTGGGATGGGGTATATAAAGTCATATCATCACACTAATGACAACAGCCTCCCATGGTCACCAACTGCATTCAGCCTGCCGGAAATATCCTCTTAGGTGCTGTTCCTCCACACTTTGTTATTGTGCCTTGTTTTTTAATTTCTCAAAGTCTTTTGGGTTTCTAATACCATGACAGGACTGGACCCCATTCCCAAGTCAAAATACGATTAAAGTTCATGAATTTAGTATTGTTTCAGTCTTTGTCAGACAGAAGTGCTATTCGCAGCACCCACATTGTGCCAGGTAACAATACCTTCTCCAATTCATACAAAGTTACATGTACATATCTAAATATAATCTTGCTCCTACTACTATTGGAACTGTCTGGGTATCCTTTTTCCACATTGCTGTCATTTCTGCCTGCAAACTCTAATATTTTATGACTTTATGTCTCTCTGTATGCAAAGCACTGCAGTGACTGGGTGTAGCAATTTCAATGATCAATGCTACTTTTGCCTTCTTTTCATGGACCACTATATCTGGTTTTCTTGCATCTATCTTTCAAACTGTTGGTAATGGGTGATCCCAATTGATGCAGGCTTCATCATTTTCTATGATGCTTTGTGGCTCATGTTTCCAGTGTTTTTCAGCTACTTCAATACCAAAACCCCATTGCAACAGTCTTTCCACATTATTATGTCTTTATACAGTCCTGCCATTAGTATATCACAACCAGCAACAAGGTGTGTGAATGTTTCCAATTCTGTTTTACAAAACATACATTTGTCTGTCTCTCCCACATGTTCAATGGGCTTTGTAAACCAATGTGCAATATTGGGCCACCAATATTAACCTTTCATCTTTTGATTTGAATTCACCTCTTCTTAACCATTCCTGTATTCAGTCCTGATCCTGTCTTCTCTAATTTCTCCAAATCTTTTGGGTTTCTAATACCATAATGGGAATGGACCCCATTCCTAAGTCAAAGTATGATGAAAGTTCATGAAATTAGTATTGTTTCAATCTTTGATGTCAGCCAAAAGTGCTCTTTGCAGCACCCGCAGTGTGCCCAGTAATGACTCCTTCTGCAGTTCGTATGGGGTTACATGGAATGATAACATATCTAAATATGATTGTAAATTCTTTTTTATAAGACCCATTGCACCTACTACTATTGGAACTGTCTGGGTATCTTTCTTCAACGTTGCTCTCATTTCTGCCTGCAGATCCTGGTATTTTATGAGTTTGTGTCTCTCTGTATGCAAGACACTATAGTCACTGGGTGTGGCAATTTCAATGATCAATTCTTCTTTTGTCTTCTTTTCTTGGACCACTATATCCGGTTTTCTAGCATCTGGTAATTAATTAATTGGATGGCCTATCCTATTATATAAATAAAGGGGATGGCCACACAATATGTTACAACTTGATAAAGCCTGGGAGGCGCCAGGCGAAAGCGCTCGTTTTGTATTTTGGCTTTGGATTATTAAAGCAACTTGGGACTTTCAAACTTTGCCTTTTTTTTGGATATACCATATGTGACATATTCATTTGGTCACCAACTTCTTCATTGTTGGATTTTATATATAACACTATTTTCTTGTGCTTTATCCACGGAGTGGTGTTTGGTTTCTGGTCACAGTTGTCCTGGTCTCCTGAAGGTTTTTTTCTAGCATCTGTCTTTTGAACTGTTGGTAATGGGTGATCCCATGTGATATAAACTTCATCATTTTCTGTGATGCTTTGTGGCTTATCTTTCCAGTGTTTTTCAGCCACTTCAGTACCATAATGTTTGCACAATCCCCAGTGCAACAGTCTTGCCACATTATTATGCCTTTCAGTATTATAGTCCTTCTGCCATTAGTGTGTAGCAACCAGCAAAAAGGTGTGTGACTGTTTCCATTTCGGTTTTACAAAACCTACATTTGTCTGTTTCTCCCACATGTTCAATGGACTTTGTAAACCAGCGTGTATGTAGCCCATTATCTTGAGCTGTCAATATTAACCTTTCCTTTCTTGGTTTGAATTTGCCTCTCCTTAACCGTTCCTGCATTCGTTGTTGATCAACATCAGGTTCTTCCAGAAGTTTTCTATACTTGCATCTATATTTATGTTTTTTCCACATTTCTTGCCTTCTCATCTGGTCTTTCACCTTATATTCTTTCTTTTGTTTTTTTGGTAGATTCCGTTGCTGCCTGGTTTTTATCTACTTCTGGTTTAATTTCCATTCCTACTTGACACCGATATGCTTCTGCTAAGTTAAGCAGAGAAGTCATCTTAGATTTGTTCTCCTCATGTTTCAAAACTTTCACTACATTTGGATCTTGTGAGGTCAGTAGATATGTATGGAGTCCCACAATTGCAGATCTATACATGTAATCAGTTTCAAGGAGGCCGATTCCTCCTTTGGAATGGGGAATATATATTCTTGTGAGGTTACTCCCATGCTCCTGTAGGGCATCAATGATGATTTCATTTTCATGCTGGATAAAGTTGTCATGGCATCAACATGATCTACTCATCTTTAAAACATATAGCTGTATGTGTAAGGCATGTTAGCACTACTGTCACACATGTCCACTGTTTGGTTGTAAGACACATTGACATGTGCATACACATAATGTGTAAGCATACAAAGCTGACTGCTGTCATACCTTATGGAGTGTATACATGCCAGTAGCAAAGGGTGCTCATACATGCCAGTAACAAAGGGTGCTTATACACACTCTCTCTCTCTCTCTCTATATATATATAGATAGATACATATATATATATATATATATATATATATATATATATATATATATACAGTATATATATATATATATATATATATATATATATATATATATATATATATATATATATATATATATATATATATATATATATATATACTAGCTGTACCCACCACGCGTTGCTGTGGCTCAGTCTGGTTAAATGGAAAAGAAAGAAAAGAGAAAGCGCACGTTTCTAATATGTTTAATTTCACAGTGCTTGTGGGTATACAATATTTTTTGTTGTTCCATTGTCTGTGCAGATATAGAGATTGTCTGGTTTGCCAACTCTAGAACACGCAACATATTATTGTCCATGTGAGAAGCAATCTGTGAGTAGATCTAAACCACACAATTCTAAAGATTGGCCCTGAGTTTTGTTGATGGTGATTGCAAATGCCAATCGAATTGGGAATTGCAATCTCTTAAATTGAAATGGCATATCCGTTGGAATCATAGGAATGCAAGGAATGAGGACATCTTCACCTTTGAAAGGTCCTGTCAAGATTGTTATTTCTATGACGTTGCTCATTAATTTTTTTACTGCAAGCCGCGTGCCATTGCAAAGCTTTGGCTGGTTGATATTTCGCAACATGATAATTGGCACGCCGATTTTCAATTGCAGTACGTGCGGTGGCATCCCTGGCAGATTGAGTGAATTCAAAAATTCTGTTGGATAATTAACCGCTTTATCTGCTTCCACAACAGTGTCGAAGGACTTGTATGTGACTGCCTCGCTTTGAATGTTAGACTGAATAATATTGTTAAGTTCGTAGACGTCTTTGTTCTTGGCCGCAAGAATATCTTGTTCAGTCAGCCAATCGTGATTCTTATAATTGTTTTGAATATTGGGAAATACCTTTTCAACCAATTCTTCTTTTGACGTCACTAAATTGCAGAAGATATGAGGCAATGAAATTCGTCCTGAGGTCAGATCAACTGGCACCTTTCCATTCCCAATTTCCAGCAATTGATGTGAGAATATCTCAGCTGATCGATCGTTTTGCAGCTGGACACACATAGTTGTAGTTAATTTTAATGTCTTTATGTGTCGCCACAAAGTAGAGTATTTTAGGCAAGCATTTATTTTGTCCGCTGGTGTCGATCGAGGAGAATGAAGCAGATCTGAAGCTGCAGAATGCGATCGCCATGCTCACAACCGTGCATCCTCAAGTCTGGCTGCACGTCGCTCTGCTGCTTTCTCAGCACGTATTTGAGCCATTCTTTGTCTGTTTCACTCATTTGCTGATGCCTGTTCTTCCTCAGTTTGATTTGCACTTACTTGTCACACTGCTTCCGCTCCGCGAGTACGACGACCTAAGTTTGATCTTCTGCGGGGCATTATTTGGATGAACTAAAGCAGATCGATTGCACTGAAAAAGAAGTAAGAAAGTTATAACAAAAACATATAAAATTGCATATTTGTATACAAATATGCAATTACTCGTCGCACTGCTTCCGCTCCGCGAGTACGACGACCTAAGTTTGATCTTCTGCGAGGCATTACTTGGATGAACTAAAGCAGATCGATTACACTGAAAAAGATGTAAGAAAGTTGTAACAAAAACATATAAAATTGCATATTTGTATACAAATATCTAGAATCCATAGTAGGTATATAAAAACACGCGCGTATTCGAATGCAACATGTGACATCTATATAATAGTAGGTATATAAAACATGCTCGTATTCGAATGCAACATTGTGTGAAAATTTCAAAGCAATCAATGAAGAACTTTCACAGATTTAAGATTTTGAACAAATGAACATTTACATTTTTATTTATATAGATACACATATACACAGTGACTGGAAAAAGAAGCAGGAACACTAAGGGACCAACATATAAACATGTATCCACTACCAGTTATACTCCACTTCAGGTAAAGGCAGTTGTTTAATTACATATTTTTAATTATGTATGTATTTGTCTTTATTCACAGGGACATTTCTGCAAAACAAACTACATAGCTAAACAACTAACATGTCAGGCACTCGTCAGTGTCCACAAAAGTTGGGAACAGATTTCAGATTGCACAGGGCTCATGTTACATATTTGTAGACACTTTCCAGATTTCTACAAAGGCAGAGTCCATGCCAGGAGAAGATACTGCAAAGGTTAGAGAAGCAACACAAGTGTAATGTAGTGAAATGCATCGGTACAGAACTGTCATAGACAACAGTCCTTGAAGACACATGCCATTCTCTGCCTGCAAAATACCTCAGATAAGTTTCAGAGCATATGAACGCAAGCTACCTTCCAATATTGAACATTCATAAGCAAGCAGTATAATATTTACAAAAATATGCAAAAGAAGCTCCAGACCACGAAGAACACCAGACCCAGTAATTCCTTGCCTTAATACAATTGCACCAATTACACAAGCCACATGGGAATGAACCCTTAGTCCTATTGAGGACACCCCCTAGAGAAGCACATTGTAGTAAGTCCTTCATATTCCTACCTCTCTTAAAAACTATACGGGGTTTATCACCCAGTTTGTCTGATAACATAGAATGTGTGGAAATGAAGTACCAATTCTTAGTTAAAATACCTAGAATGAAATCAGAATTGAGGTTGAATGTCGTAATAAAGCTACAAGTAAACTCCTGTAGTGGGACTTCAGTAAAGGGGTTATGCTCAAAACCTAGTGGCAAAAACAAAGCAGCACTAGGTGCAAGCACTGTGCCAACCTCGACTGTAGGTAGCACAGGAAGTAAGGGTTTATAAAAACCATTCCTTCTCTTAGAGGTCATTTCGTTTATTAAATCGTCCACCAGACACAGTGGGTAGCCACGGTGTAAGAAAAACTCCTTTAAACATGCAACTTCCGATGAAAAGTCACTCAACTCACTGCACATTCTTGCCGCCCTCACTAATTGGCCTTTTACTATTGCTCTTTTTTGTTTTAGTGGGTGTGAGCTCGTAAAATGAAGAAAGGAATTGACATATGTTTCCTTTCTAAAAATAACTGATTTGAGCTTGCCAGACGGTGGTAGTCTTGACAATCTGACATCAAGGTAGTCAGTCAAATTGGTGTCAAAGTGATAAGTGAATTTCAAAAAAGTTGTTGTTGAGTTCAAGTATTCAACAAAAGAGTGTGCCAATGTTGAATCACCCTTGAATAGTATGAAGATATCGTCTAAAAAACGTGTATAGTAAATCAGCCTGTCATTCCAATCTTTATTATTGAATACAAAGTGTCTTTCCCAGTAGGCCATAAATAAGTTGGCTACAGCGGCCCCGCAAGGTGAGCCCATAGCTACCCCCTGTTTCTGGATATAAACATCCTTTTCAAACATAAAGAAATTGGAAGACAAAATAATATCTAACAGTTCAGTGACATTGTTGATGTCATTTTTAGGAGCATCCAGCTCAATTAAAAGGAGTTCAACCCATTCCAGTGCTTCCTGGTGAGGAATAGATGTATATAGATCGACTACATCGATGGTAAGAAAATTTGTAGTCTCTTCTACTATAACACCATTCAAGTTGGAAAGAAAAGACCAGGAATCTTTACAAATACTGGGGATGAGTTCGACATACTTAAAGAGCAAGGAGTCAATGTATTTAGAACAAGGATAAGAAATTGATGATCTACCATCTATTAAAGCCCTCATAGGAGGGTTAACCAGATTTTTGTGGACTTTGGGTATGCCAAACATGACAGGTGTTTTAGGATTCAGAATGTCGATGTATTTAAAAGTGTCTATGTCTATTCTACCACTGATGAAAAGGTCCCTGAAGTAACCCCTAATTCTATTTGAACAAACGTTCATTTCATTTAAAGAAGAGGCTTCATAAGCCGGGGAATCAAGGACGTTATACATTCTTTCCACATAGTCAGTTTGTTCAAAAATGGCCAACCCACCACCCTTGTCAGGTTTAATAATCCTGACTGCAGATGCACGTAGTTTGTTCAGGGCTAACAATTGTTCTTTAGAAATGTTTAAAAAATTAGGTTTCGGAATAAATTCCTTATCCATATACCTAATGTCTAGTTCACATGCACACTCAAACATTTTTAAAGCCACATGTAAAGGTGGATTAAACACACTGGGCAGTTTTAATTTCAAGTTGTTACATCCTGTCGCATCATTACATAATAGTTTTAAATTGAGCTTCCTAACATAACATTTTAAATCTAACAAGACTCTAGCAACATCACATCTTCTAGATGGAACAAAGGTGTTACCTAAAGCTAGAAGCTCAACAAGCTCTGGCTCAAGGGAGAGAGAAGAGAAGTTATAAATCTTGAAATCACCACATGCATTTAAAATAATAGTAGGTGAACCATTAGTAAAAACGCCTTCAAACAAGTTCAATGATTCCAGTTCCTGTTTCCCCTCTGACGGGATTGATTGTTCCTGTTCACTAAAAAAGAGTTATCCGAATTTGAACTACTAGAAGTACATACATTGTTGCTAGCAATAGGTGGAACATTATATCCACCCTTATTGTTAGCTTGCTTCTCCCTATTTCCCTATTTTATTTACAGAAATAGGGAGAGGCAAGCTAACAATAAGGGTGGATATAATGTTCCACCTATTGCTAGCAACAACGTATGTACTTCTAGTAGTTCAAATTCGGATAACTCTTTTTTAGTGAACAGGAACAATCAATCCCGTCAGAGGGGAAACAGGAACTGGAATCATTGAACTTGTTTGAAGGCGTTTTTACTAATGGTTCACCTACTATTATTTTAAATGCATGTGGTGATTTCAAGATTTATAACTTCTCTTCTCTCTCCCTGAGCCAGAGCTTGTTGAGCTTAGCTTTAGGTAACACTTTGTTCCATCTAGAAGATGTGATGTTGCTAGAGTCTTGTAAGATTTAAAATGTTATGTTAGGAAGCTCAATTTAAAACTATTATGTAATGATGCGCAGGATGTAACTTGAAATTAAAACTGCCCAGTGTGTTTAATCCACCTTTACATGTGGCTTAAAAATGTTTGAGGTGTGAACTAGACATTAGGTATATGGATAAGGAATTTATTCAAACCTAATTTTTTTAACATTTCTAAAGAACAATTGTTAGCTCCTGAACAAACTATTGCATCTGCAGTCAGGATTATTAAACCTGACAAGGGTGGTGGTTGGCCATTTTGAACAAACTGACTATGTGGAAAGAATGTATAACGTCCTTGATTCCCTTATGCTCTTCTTAAATGAAATGAACGTTTGTTCAAATAGAATTAGTTACTTCAGGACCTTTTCACCAGTGGTAGAATAGACATAGACACTTTTAAATACATTGACATTCTGAATTAAAACACCTGTCATGTTTGGAATACCCAAAGTCCACAAAATTTGGCTAACCCTCCTATGAGGGCTTAATAGATGGTAGATCATCAATCTATCCTTGTTCTAAATACATTGACTCCTTGCTTTAAGTATGTCGAACTCCCAGTATTTGTAAAGATTCCTGGTCTTTCTTTCCAACTTGAATGGTGTTATAGTAGAAGAGACTACAAATTTTCTTACCATCGATGTAGTCGATCTATATACATGTATTCCTCACCAGGAAGCTCTGAATGGGTTGAACTCCTTTAATTGAGCTGGATGTTCTAAAAATGACATCAACAATGTCACTGAACTGTTAGATATTATTTTGTCTTCCAATTTCTTTTGAAAAGGATGTTTATATCCAGAAACAGGGTAGCTATGGGCTCACTTTATGGGCCGCTTGTAGCCAACTTATTTATGGCCTACTGGGAAAGACACTTGTATTCAATAATAAAGATTGGAATGACAGGCTGATTTACTATACACGCTTTTTAGCGATGTCTATACTCATTCAAGGGTGATTCAACATTACACTCTTTTGTTGAATACTTGAACTCAACAACAACTTTTTTGAAATTCACTTATCACTTTGACACCAATTTGACTGACTACCTTGATGTCAGATTGTCAAGACTACCACCGTCTGGCAAGCTCAAATCAGTTATTTTTAGAAAGACATATGTCAATTCCTTTTCATTTTACGAGCTCACACCCACTAAAACAAAAGAGCAATAGTAAAAGGCCAATTAGTGAGGCGGCAAGAAATGCAGTGAGTTGAGTGACTTTCATCGAAGTTGCATGTTTAAAGGAGTTTTTCTCACCGCGGGCTACATCGCAGCTACCCACTGTGTCTGGTGGACGATTTAATAAACGAAATGACCTCTAAGAGAAGGAATGGTTTTTATAAACCCTTACTTCCTGTGCTACCTACAGTCGAGGTTGGTACAGTTTTTGCACCTAGTGCTGCTTTGTTTTTGCCACCAGGTTTTGAGCATAACCCCTTTACTGAAGTCCCACTACAGGAGTTTACTTGTAGCTTTATTACGACATTCAACCTCAATTCTGATTCCATTCTAGGTATTTTAACTAAGAATTGGTACTTCATTTCCACACATTCTATGTTATCAGACAAACTGGGTGATAAACCCCAGATAGTTTTTAAGAGAGGTAGGAATCGAAGGACTTACTACAATTTGCTTTCTAGGGGTGTCCTCAATAGGACTAGTTCATTCCCATGTGGCTTGTGTAATTGGTGCACCAGTATTAAGGCAAGGGAATTACTGGGTCTGTGTTCTTCGGTCTGGAGCTCTTCGCTTGTTTGTCTTCTGGTCTTTGGATTTACAAAAATATAAAAAAAGAGAACCAAAACTGCTTTTGTATGGCAGGTGAACAAATAAACTTTGTTTGCTGACCTACCATATGAGAACAGTTTTGGTCTTTTTTTTGTTTGTTTTTCATTGCTAAGCTATCATACAAGAACACTTTCAAAACTTTATATAAATGGATACCTTTGGAATCCACATTATATGACACTTTTGAAAATATATATAGATGTTCATCATCATAATCAGCAGTAAATGACATTTGTAAAAAATACACATAAAAAGGATACCTTCAGAATCTACAGTGTATAACACTTGTAAAAAATTTATATAAAGGGATACTTTTAGAATCAGCTGCATAAAACACTTGCAGAAAAAATGTTTATGAATGAATATCATCAAAATCAACAACAAAAGTACATAGAACAATATATGGTCATAGAAGTAAGACTTGAAATACCCACCAGTTGAAGTATAGCCAATGCTTGGTATATCTCATGATTGTTAAGTACATACTGGGCCCAACCATTCATTTCAGTACATTTCAGTTATTTCAATACAATTTGCACCCTATATAAATAAGGAAAATAGGGTGACACATTGGCACAGCATATACCATTGTCACCTCACAGCAAGAGGCTCCCTGGTTCAATTGTCAGCTGGGGTGACTTCTGTGTGAAATTTGGATATCCTTCCTGTGTTTGTGAGGGTTTCTTTCTTTGGGGTGCTCTGGTTTCCTTCACATTCCAATGACATACAGTAGGTGGAATGGATAATACAAATTGTCCATAGGTGTGATTGAGTGTGTGTGTGTGTGCGTGTGTGTGCGTGCGTGTGTGTGTGTGTGTGTGTGTGTGTGTGTGTGTGTGTGTGTGTGTGTGTGCGTGTGTGTGTGTGTGTGTGTGTGTGTGTGTGTGTGTGTGTGTGTGTGTGTGTGTGTGTGTGTGTGTGCGCAAAGGTGTGTGTGTGCGTGTGTGTGTGTGTGTGTGTGTGTGTGTGTGTGTGTGTGTGTGTGTGTGTGTGTGTGCCTGTGGGCTAGCCACCAGGTGGTGTGAACCTTGGCTGTAGACGATTGTCAGTGTTGAAGTCACATGCTGATCCCATATGCAAAAATGGGAAAAAGGGGTTGTGGGGTATATGGATGGATGATTAATGATGTTCATTAACATAACATATTGCAGAATTTTATTGGGATGTGCTCATATAAACTAGTGGATAATGGTGTAAGGCACAGCAAGCCTTCAGATATGCACTATGTTAGCTTTTGTGCATATGTATGGGATCTGCCCCCATGAGTGCACCAAATTTAAAAACTGATATATAGTCTGTTTCTAGGATTTTCCATCCTGGCTTGTAAACAGTGAGCACTGATGTAGTGAGCTATACACTGTAGTTACTATAAGGTGACTGAACAGACCATGAAACTAAGCACTTGCTTTACATGGATTTTGCAAATGACATGAGGATAAGGGCTTGCCAGTGGACATTCTTGATGATCGACCTGTGGGTAGCCATTGCAGAACTCCACAGGATGATAGGCATCTTCTGTACAGCCATCCATGTCCAGCATAATAATGATGACCTCCACTGAAGGATGCCTGATCAGCTGCATGAGTGTGTTACAGAGGTCTGCTAAATGCTGCTAAAAGCCAACAGTAAGTGAAACTTTCACCATCTCAACACCACAGCATTGCACATGGAAAATACTGACTGTATAACAACTGTGATAAATGTCTCACAGTATTTATAGTATTATGTTATGTTGTGCTCTTCAAACAACTTTTTATTCAGATATGGATGGTGTTTAAAAGAAAAAACAAAAGCAGTAATACTGCATAACATACTTGGGTGATGTATATGGCAAAAGAAGTGGTGGAACCCCAGTTAATGGCAAACTTTAAACTTCCATAATAGTTTTACTTTGTCTCAAAAGACAGTAGACTCAGATGTACATATAACATGAGACAAGTACTGGTGTGTATACAAGACAGTGCAATTGTAGGCTACATTGCTGGGTGTATTCATGATACATTTCAAACTGGTATTGCTATCTGTTACAACTCACGGAAGTAGGAGTGTATTAATCACTTAGACTTTTCTGTAGATAATATTAAAGTAAATGTTCACATCTTCAAAAATGTTAGAATACTATGAATGCTGCATCATCCTCTTAAAAATATGTGATGTGCATATACATATATATATATATATATATATAGAGAGAGAGAGAGAGAGAGAGAGAGAGATTGTTTAAAGAAAATTAGCAGCAATATAATGCAGATCATTGACAGTTGTGTGAGAACAGACAATTCCTTGAGTTGGGAAATATGTCCTTTCCCCAGGGACTGTGCAATCCTGAATGTAGTATATATAAATAACATAGGGTGTGGGAGTGCAAGGGGATCTGTGCCCTGCAAAAAATGTTTGTGGTGCAGAAAAATATATTAACATTTCCATTTGAATATCTTCCATGTATGAATCAGAAAAGTATTACCTGCTGATTTTAACATTAATAATCTATTATTATAGAATAAAACATTAATTCCATCTTATAAAAAAGGTTTCCATACATTATCATTTAAGTTTTCTTCTCTGTTTTTATATCAAAATCTTAAACAGATAAAAAAAATAGAATAATATGTTTATTTTTATAAATAATTTGACATAAATAATTTATTAGATTAGTGATATTTTTATCATTAGGGCGGCCACGGTGGTGCAGCGGTTAGTGTTGCTGCCTCACAGCAAGAGGTTCTCCAGTTTGATTCCCGGCTGGGGTGCCTTCTGTGCGGAGTCTGCATGTCCTCCCTGTGGTTGCGTGGGTTTCCTCCGGGTGCTCCGGTTTCCTCCCACATCCCAAAGACATGCTGTAGGTGGATTGGACACTCTAAATTGGCCTTAGGTGTGAGTGTGTGCATGTGTGTGCCTTCTGTGGAAGGTTGGGCTGGCAACTCGACACTGTAAAACTCCACTGCCAATCATGAGCAGACAGGTGATCTGCTGTGGCAACCCCTAACTGGGAAAAGCTGAAAGAAGAAGAAGAAGAAGAAGTGATATTTTTATCATGCCATTATACACTTCTCCTAAAATTCTTTAATGCATTAAGATCTTATGTTTTTAATCTGAAGCCATTCATTTGATTTTGTTTATTATTTGACATTGTTTGTTAAGATTTTCAATTTGGTTTAATAAAAATGCATTACACTTTTGAAATTCTTTTTTACATTTTTTTTTTTTATTTTTTTTTCATCTTTTTTATGTCTTTATCCCATTGCTTCTTCTTCTTCTTAATATACCAAGACATTATGTCACCATATAAGTAGGCCTTAAAAGAATCCCATACAATTAATAAATCGGTCCCTTCTTTAAGATTAGAAACTAAAAAATAAATTGATATAATTTATAAACCTGGAATTAAAATCTTCTAATGTTGTTATATAACCTGGAATCCTAGCAGTATAAGTAAATTTTTATAGTATACGCTTAAGGTCACATTAAGAGCATTATGATCAGAATTAGTATAATGTATAATTTCGTAAAGTAAAGCTTTTGGGCAATGTTCTTGGTTTATACAAATTTAATTAATTCTAGCATATGTACCAAATGCATGAGTATAATGGGAAACATTAATGAATTAGACCCTCTTAAAGAATAGACATCAATCATATTTAACTTCTCTAAAGACTTTTTTTAATATTTTTGAAGAAACTGACATTCTAGGATCTCTAGAAGTACTAGTTTCAGAATTCCAATAATGCTATTAAAATCTCTTCCCATTATTACATTTCCATTCATATTATCTAAAATGCTATTTAAGTGATTTCTAACTTTTTGCTTCCGATTTCTGTAAACCAGTATATGTTTACCAAAGTCCAGACTATATCATTATATTCATTTACAATCATTGTAAATAATCCATCTTAGTGCTCTTTTTTTAGTATATTTTTTTTTTGCATTACTTTATTTTTTCTCCAAATAATTATTGTTCCTCTTCTTTTGGATTTGTAAGATGATTGAGATAGAATTTCATAATTTGAGAATTTAATTTTATCTCTATCTTCAGTTCTAGTATGCATTTTCTGAAGAAAATATTACTTTGTGATTTATTAATTGAATTATATTGAATTAGATTTGCTTTTTTAATTTGACTCTTCAGGCCATTAGTAATTAAAGAAAAATATTAAATGCCATATTATAAAGTGTTAGCTAATTAACAGATTTATTTTAATTAACCTTATAAAACATCCAAAATTTTGTTTTGGTCAAATTCGTCCCTGCAGGATTCTTCAGTCTTTCCCATATTTTTAAACTATATAAAAACATTAATAATGTTCAATACAATTAATTCAAAGATATGCGTATTAATCTATTTTTACAAAGTAAATATTTTGTAACAAACAAGAACATCTAAATGTAATTGTACACTATCCATAGAATCGATTATTCAATCAGAAATTTCTGATTAAATGAAAGTTCCTACCTAATAGCAATAGCTTATGAAAATAATATATGTTCCTTCTATTAGCAGCTCTGCAGCTTAATGAGAATAAGTGAATAGAACTTAATTTTTATATTTTTTCATCCATATATTTACACTAAATTTCATTTAACAACCATAATTTTATAAGAATTGTGTCAAACCCC
>NC_056725.1:564592347-564637347 GCF_019279795.1 Protopterus annectens
TTTAATAAGGGGGGAAAAGGGCCTTTTTTTTAGTTTAAAAACCTTTTTTTCCTATGAAAACCCTTCCTTTTTTTAAAAGGTTTTTTTGGGAAAAGTTGTTTTAAAGTTTTTTGGGGCCATTGGGGGTTTTTTTGTTTTTTTTCCAAAAGGTTTTTTTTTTTTTTGGGGCCCTTTTTTTGTTCCCGGGGGGGCCATTATTGGGGGCCCATTTTTTGTTTTCCCCCATTTTGGTGATGGCAGATTGAGAGCTGTATGTCGGTATTCGGGCGGTCTGACTTTGTATGGGGAATGTCTAATGTAGTCCCTATCTGTATTTCCTGTGCTATGCCTTACTGCAGCTGTGTAATTCCACCAGGTTTCCAGTTATGGGTGCCATCTTGGTCGTACGCTTGTCCATCCATGGGAATTGCCTACTGGACACTGATATAGGGCTGTACACATTTCACACCTGCTTTTAACATTATCCGGTGGATGCTTTGCATCATTAGTGGGGAGTAAGGCATGTGCTATACCCACATCCCTCCCACGGGGCGGGACAATGGATTATCTGCCAAACAACACCAAGCCCCATTTCTGCATACCCAGGATCCCATGGCTGCAACCCTCGACGGTGCACATTACACATCCTTCATGTGTGCAGGACTGGGATGTGGACGCACTTCTATGGACTCGTCAATCTGGGGATTTCTGTTCATATGTCCTGCATTTCATGGACACTTAAACCTTAAACACGCTGGTGGTGCATATGTCTAGCTGTGCCGTAGTCACGGCTGTCATTTCTTCTGGGTCGATCGCAGCTGGTTGATATTGCGAACGGATCCATTTTTGGAGTCCTACAATGGACACCAATGTGCATATGTAAAGTGTAGAACTTGTTGGACTGTCACCATCTGGCCAGTGGTTTGGACTGCTGCTGTATGTTCCCCAGTCGCGGATGTCTGTTTGACTACCCATATTATGTATTACTTGGCCTATCTATATCCATGTGCCAGTAAGTGGAAATACAGCAAACCTTGAGTCCTGGTCATCTTCATAAAAGACATTGTTGAACATAAACCATGCCAAGACAGACGATGACAAAAACGATACACTCCACAGTCAAAAGATACTGAGCTCTTTCACCCACTAACATGGGGCATCGCCGAGCACGAAATACATTAGATAGTCGTCCCTTATATACTTCCTTCAGAGTCAGTTTAAAGTCAACTAATTAATAAACTTGCTCATAGTTAAGTGGACAGTGCTCCAAGTCTTGATGATAAAGTGGCATATACAAATCGGTGTTGCATACATTACTTAATGGAAACAATAATACAACAACAATGTATTAATATAAATACAATATTGGTCAATACAATCAGTATATTGAAACATAGTTGACGATTGTTGTGAGTAAACCTTAGAATGTAGTGTGTTGATAATGATATTGTATATCAATGTGTACAACTGTTGCATTAAGATTCCAAATCATGGAATACATAAGTACAATTAAATGCATATTTTGTATAAATATGAATGTAAATAAGGGTCACGATGTTAAATATGAATATGACTGTATTATAACTATATCAATATGATATGGAATAAACTGTAGTTGTTTACATCTTGTTTTCAGGTGACAAATCTATGTCCATACATCATATATACGGGCCGTCGGACTGCTGTGTGTAGATATATACATGTGAACCCCTCATTTCATACCTTGCTTTGTTACTGTCTGTGGATTACCTGTGTACACACATCAATTACCATGCCATACCTTTCTACTGTACAGGTTCTGGCATGGTGTACGGCTGGTTGGCCCTTAATCTTGCTGTGTGTTACATTGACCTGTGTCTATCTGGCATTTTGCTGGCGTGTCATGTGAGACCTTCTTGCTTCTATAGGGACCTGATCCCGTAATTGTGACGTGCTTCCACTGGCCATATATTTCTCTGTCGTCTGGGATCTGTGTGTAACCAGTCCTTTCAGGACACTTTCTATTGTTGTTCTTTTTTGGTTACATATATGAGTACTTTGGTATGTTGTGCTATTATTGTGTGTGGAGCATTTCTCCACGGGCCTCTGCTGACACTGGACATATATCCAGCTAGCCTAGCCCGGTCAACAAGTGCGAGCCAACTGAACACATTTCGTACGGGGGCACCTTCAGAAAAGTGGGTCCGGTTACAGATGCATAACCGTTGTCAATCCATACTACTAACACACACGTTATTCTATCCACATTCTATGTTTGTCTTATCACATAGCGTGTGTTTCTCACTATTTCTAACAGTACTTTACATGGCATTGCCCGATTCCATACTTTCAGAGGCTGACAGTTTTGAGACATGTATGATTGACGTGGAGGACACAGCCTTAACATTCCCTGCTGTGAGCGGATCACACACGCACATGCGTGCTTGCATTTCCTAATTGTGGGTTACGTGCAGGCGCACATGCATATCCGTATTCTGGTTACATATGTTTACTGGGTCTGTGTGGTTACGTGGTCTGTGTTAGTTGTGACTGTTCCGGTAACATATCTCTGATCCGGTTGACGGACGTGTGTGGAATGCACTTTCACCTTTACACATGTAAGAGTCTTTGCGGCATGGACGCATTACGTACACGTTCACATTTATATGTTCTATAGTCGTAATTCAAACGGGAATGCATTCACGTTTGCCGGTTACTGTGACCACTACACGTTAGCTGTTCGGTCTCATTTATATGCATACCCATGGTACTTAGCTAAATTTACATATCCCCCCCACCCCACCCGCACTCACGTACATCACAGGCATCCATTCGCCTGCTGGGAAAGGTGCGGTACTACATGTTAAACATTCCTTATTCCCTCCCGCTCATGGCCCAGGATGCATATGTCGTGACCGCAGGGATATTCAGATCACAGGGGCTTATATCCCCTATGCATACAGGCCTTCGATTGTCAGGGTGTTCCTGTGGTGCTTTGGGTTTGGTCTTGTCCGCCTAGTGTACGGAACTGCCCTGACCATGTACGAATGTCAGACGAGTCACATGGGCACGGTTTGTCCATGTCTATGATACCATATCCCCCCCCATTATTCCTAAGCGTGTGCGCTGTTTGGCCGGCATGCCCGTTGTAGATCTTGTTATAGTAATTGCACACGGTCTGGTCGAACGGACCTATTTCCATTACTAAACGTCGGTATTTATAACCTGTCTCGCTATATTACATGGGTTTAACATTGCGTGATTTGCTTTCACTGAGCCACGGACATGTTCGTTGCTTAGTTTGGGGCAGTCCCGCTCTGCTACACACATTTAACATGGCGGAACAGGTTGTACAGCTCAGCAACGGGGACATCGGGCTCTCTGCCGCTGTTTAGTATTGAATCGCTATGTTGACTTTGTTTCACATAGCGAGACAGTGTCGACATTGGTAACGGACATCTCGCGCAGTATGTCCGCGCACTGCCGCGGGTGCCGTATGTCTGCTTTGGGCGGTGGACAGGCATTATGCTGTGCCATTATGTCTGGGAATATATGGTTTCTTTCCATAGATGATATGGCATACTAGTATTGACCCGCGTCTGGGTGTGGGTACTGCTGTAAGAGTGGCCTTAGGTCAAGTGGTGCCCTAGGCAAAAGGACTCCATGGTGCCCCCACCACATCACCCGCTACCCCCATCCTGGTCTACCTACACCAAATGAAGGCTGGAAAGGTGCCCCTAGTAGAGCGGCGCCCTAGGCGGCTGCCTAATTGGCCTATGCCTAAGGCCGGCTATGCGTGTGGTCCCTCGGGCGTCAGCCTCGGGAATGCACCACGTCTGCCGTGGGTATATCTAGCATTACCCACATCCAGGCGTGGTTTATTGCTATGATGTTCCATGTGTACGGACACGTGTGTTTGGACAACATACAATAGCTTCTGCTATTGGCATACAATGCTGTGGGTGGTGCCGGTTACCATACATATGCCTTTCTCAAAAGCCGACTTCACACTTCTAAACACTAGTGTGGTCTCCTTTAAGGCCACTGAGCCAGTGGTAAACATTACTCAAACCGCTGCATCACTTACATATGCCTTCTACCAGCACCTACAGGACTGCATGGATCAGGCAATCCCGTACAAAACTAAGACTCTTTGTACCAAAGACAAGCATCCAGTCTGGTGGACCCCAGCCATGAACAAGCTCTACAATGAAAGGAGGTAGCTACTACAAGATAGAGCGGAATCCTTGTAAGATAAGACACCCTTGCTCATTATATGTGAAGAACTACAAGCTCTCATGAAATCATCCAGGGCAAATTCGACAGATAAATCACCAAGGACTCGACAGACAATCATAAGGCCTTCTTTAGCTATGTTGGACACCTGGGAGGACACTCCCAGATATGCTCAGACTGGGTTCAGACTGATGTGAGGATTACTGAACCTACACACATTGCCAACATACTGGCTGACAGGTTCGGTGCAAACTTCTCTCCCCCCCCACATGGAGAGATATCTGTACCAGAGGATTGTGGCCCCCAGAACATCTGTAACGCACAGGTGGGAAATGCTCACTCCAAGGCAGTAAACACAGCATCCATGGGACCAGATGGTGTCCCAGCTGTGTACTCCACGAACTCAATGAGGAATTAAACCCACAGTTAGGACAGCTGTTTAATCTTAGCCTCACCTCAGGTAACGTACCCAAGTAGTGGCGCGAGGCGACTGTAGTCCCACTTCACAAGGGTGGTGCCTCCACTAACCCTGGTAATTACCGTCCCATTAGCTTGACAAGCCTTATCTGCAAAGCCATGGAGAAGGATCATAATGGAACTCATAGATAAAGACATTGGGGACTTGCATACTTTGTATCCAACCCAGTTTGGCTTGGTCAAAGGCAGATCATGCCTTTTAAACTTGGTTGACTTTTTAGGAACAGTCACCAAGGCCATTGATGAGGGTCAAGCAGTCCATACAGCCTACCTCGACCTGGCAAAGGCCTTCGACACAATACCCCCCTTAGGTATCATTGATAAACTCATTGGCTTGAATGTCAACCCATACATCGCAAGATGGGTTGCAAACTGGCTAAGTGACAGAACCCACATGGTCATAGTTGCTGGCACCAAGTCAGACTCACAGCCAGTCACAGGTGGTGTCCCACGGGGCTCAGTCCTGGGTCCACTCTTGTTCGGCATCTACATTTACATAGTACAAGCAAACACAGGTATGGCTGACAATGTTTGCAGATGACTGCGAACTGGGTGCCATAGTCGGACACACATCTGACACAGATATCCTTCAGAAGGCCCTCACAGATATGGATATCTGGTGCCAGAGACATGGCCTACAGCTAAATGCCGGGAAATGCATAGTCATACCCTTCGGGAAGAACTAGGTTACCCCTAGCTACCATATAGGTGGCAATCCACTGAGCACAGAGGGAGTTACCAGGGATCTGGGGACCCAGGTTGTCAGTAACCGTTCGTTCGACACACACGTTGCTAACGTAGTTAGGTAGACCTTCTACATTGTCCACCTGATCATGCAGAGATTCACATCTAGATCAGGGGAGGTCATCGTCCCCTTGTACTCATCACTCATTAGACCTATGATTGAGTACAATGCCCCGTTCGGAATGTATCTGACCCAACACCTGCTGCAGCTGGAAAGGCCCCAACAGTTCATCGACAAACGGATGCAGGGTCTCAGGAATATGTGTTATGCTGCCCGACTGAAAGGACTCCTGCTCTATTCAGTCGCATACCACTTGCTCAGAGGTGACCTGTGCCTGACATACAAGGCCATGTCGAACCCAGATTTGATGACTATGCTTCACCTAATGAATCTAGATCCCTCAGAACCACAAGGGCAGGTGACGTAAACCTTGACACGGTCATTAATAGAATGTGCTGGGGGGACAGATTCATCACCCAGGCACTCACTATGCTGTGGAACAACATCCCAGTACATGTGAGGCAGAGCACCTCACTGGCCTTGTTCGAGGGGAATCTTGACCAATGGATGGGAGATTGCAGATATACCCTAGGATTACTTCAGTGTCACTGCTTGACAGAGGTATAGCAATATAATAGGCATAGTTTTCTTCAAACTGAAGGGGTGGCAAAGGCAACATAACTATGGGCTAGGCTTATAGATGCCCTTGGGCGGATAGCCTACTATGAACCTATGAACCTATGTTCATAGTTTGTCCCATTCACACTTGTCTATCCCCTGTCCTCATTCGTATGTGGATATTTCTGTGGCACATGATTGAACTATGTATTACCTGCAGGTATGCTGTGTACAGTGCACATATGTCACGGTTGATTACAGTGTATCTGTGTACCTACCTCTGTGATACTGAGGACTACCACACATCCTTCACAGCATTACATGCATATGTCCATACTATTATTCGTTGGCCTGTGGGGGGTTGTCAGGGCAACAGTTACACATGTCCCTGTTTGTGCACGCATCATGGTGGTCTTTGACCAGCCTCCGCTATCGTGGGATGGACGGTGGTGTTGGTGTGTGTTTGGGTTGTGTTTCCACCGCCGATACATCTGTGGGGTGGGGTTGGCACATGTTCCTCTTTGCAGGGAGCCCCATCCTGACATTTGTGTCATGCATCAACACTTGGCACATGCCATATGTCCTGTGATATTCCCACAGTCGTGTATGCCTTCCTGCATTACTACTGCGTGTTACTGGCAGTTTGTATCTGGTACACATGGCTATTATGTTGGATAGCTTAGCCTATTCCCATGATATGACATACCCATTCATCCAGGCATATACATGTTATTCCATCCTTTGCATTGGCTGTGGGTGTTTGGCCATCCGGCACCACTATTCTCTACGTGTGATGTCCCACCTTCACCTTCTGTGCATGTGGCACCCTGTTGGGGTGTCCTGCTTGGTGGGCAGATGTTCCACCCTATGTGTTGTGTTTGACATGTCTGCATTGCTAATCATCAGTACGGTGGCTGAACATACTGCTTTGTCCAGATGTGTACAGTTATGGACACCATGGCGTGTGAACGCCTATGGGGTTTCGACAGGTCCATACCACATGCGGGATGTACACATTCTGCCTACACATTCACATGCAGCCATTTGGATATCAGTACCTGAGGTGGGATGTTGACATGTGGGGTACATATTTGGCCGCATGGCACTGCCTAGGACAATACTTCATACTACATTTGAGGTATACCCACTGTGTGTAGGTGTGCAGCTGCGCGGGCTGCTAGCTGGGTTGGGTGCACGGTCGTACATGGGTGCGGGTTACGTGCTATGACGGGGCTGTTGTGTATTACATTTGCATGCATGGGTTCTGCTTCTGGATATTACGCTTCGGCATACGCCGTCCTATGTGTATGCGACGGGCACGTTGCTGGGTGTAGTACATGTTGCTATGCACATGTTTGTCTGTGTTTAGGGTACCTGGTTTCCTTCTGGTTGTTATATAGACACGGCTGCCCGGCTGTGTACTCTCACTACTGCTGGTGACCATGCCCATGGGGCTACTTGTGTGTAGGTGTGGCGCGCTGACATGCTGCGGTACACCTTCACTGGGTATGCCCACTGACAGTGCATTGCGTGACGGACACGGTATTATGCATATCCTTTGTTCCTTGGACGGGTACAATTTGGACTTTGTGGGTTAATGTTTGGTTCTCCGTTTTGTGTGAACGGGTACTATGTTGCATACTCTGCGTACATTTCATTATCCACGGACACTGGCTGGTGCGGTTACTATTGCAGGCGGCCTGTGACAGTCAGCACTTTAGGTTGCTCCTCGCCTGCCGGCTTGGCCATGCCTACGGGCGCATCCTACTTGGGTTCGCGCACGTGCCCTCTGCACGTGTTTGTGGTTGCGGCGCGCACTCATTACTATGCATGTGGCGCTGCTATGCCGATTATACACTGCACTGCCGGCGCAAGCCTTACACCGGCCTTGCGCCGAGCTTCATGAATCCGGGGGGAAATCTTAAGAAACTGTTTTTTGATATTATGCAGGCATGCATTGTCCTTATCAAACAGTTTGCTTGATGACATAATATGCAAATCCTTGACACCTTAGACGCAAATGTTTTTGTTTGAACCTCATGGCTAGAAGAATACAGAAGTAAAATTATTACACATGGCTCCCTCAGTGGCCTTTTCTCAAAGACACCCTGATATGCAAATATAATTGCATACAACTATACTTTCTGAAAATGTCAAGATGAGATAGAATTTTTTTTTATGAGACATTTTTTCTCTATAAAGTGCACTTCTGATACATAGATAAGCAACAATACAACTGGTCAGATTTCCTTGCATATTTTATAAGTGTATTTAACATTCATGCACACAGTGGTATGTGCACTTCTGCAATTCACAGCAAATGCAATACCATATTTATGTGCATACCCATGTGCAGTGTATCTCTAATGCATTTCTGCTAGAGCTCATCAGTGATTCACTGACACAAAACAGAAAAAGTGTTCATGTTATATTTTAATATTATTTTAAAAAGGCAGGAAACGTATTTTGAAAATAGCATTATTGTATAATAGTTATATACTGTAGAAGGAGTGTGAGTATGGCATGTATTTATGCACTCCCTGCCATCATAACTTGCTATATTAATCAGTTGTACCATGAGTATGATTTGGACCTATTACTTGGCATTCAGTTACTGCTGTATTTCATGTATTATGTGCCACTGACCTTGGTTTTGGCTGGAAAGGTTCCCCGGACCAGTCTAGTTACCTGTTTAATAAATGTAAATAAATTGGGCACTCGGGTTCCATGCGTGCCCTACTATTTTTTACACTTGTTCTTTCCTGTGACACTTGTGACATGGGCTGACAAATGTTTGTCAGCACTGTAGTGACTTGGCCAGTACCCTGCAGCAGTGAGTTAACATGATGCTAATGCCAGACTTATCATATCCCTGTTGCTCGCTGCAGCTTTTATGGGATAATACAATTTCTAAACATGTTTTTTTTTTAGTTCTTTGAATGAGTGCTATCTGAAAACAGCTGATGATGCTACAGTTGTTACCGGCAATGTGATCATTATTTTTCACTGTTAGGTCAATTCAAAACAAACAGCAAGCACACATCTGTTTTATATTTTTGAGAGATCACTATTGGAGACTTGTTCAACTGGATATAATTTTGTCAATGGTAGCCTTATAGTGATAGCATCATAGATAACTGTCAATTCAACAGAAATGGGCAGGTATCAGTGTACTATAAAAATCTACACAGTTTCAATCTCTAAACATGATTTGCAAGTGAATTTGCTCTTTTAGAAATAAGTAAATAAATAAAAATAAAATAAAAATAAAAATTCAGACATCATTAGAAGCAAAAGTAGGTTGTTCTCTGATCCTGAAGTTATACTGGCAGCAAATAATTTATGAGAATTTTAGTAACTTAAAATAGTCATCTGTGGGCAGAAAAATAATATTATCATTCCATATTTAGGAAGGTTCAGAACTGGATGAAAGTGTGCTTAGAAAATAGGATAGATGGGGAAACAGTAAATACAAATACGAAGGAGATAAAATGCTCCATCCATATTTTGAAAAATAGCCAAATGCACATACTGGCTATTACCCTAATAGCTCTGAAAATGCCTGATGCTCCACTTAAGTGAAATTCTCATGATTTGCACTGTATAGTAAGAATCTCTTTCAGAACATGATGGTTGGATTATTTTTCTCTGTAAAAGGCATGCACAGTTAAGCACAGCTTCAATTCTATACTACATGAAATGTATCTGTCAAAGGATTTTGTAATGCAGCAATGCATAGTACAAATACTACAGAAAATATATCTATCATAGGATTTTACAGATGATTATTTCCTGACCGTTTTCTACTAAAGATTCCTTATTCTAGTCCTAGTTGAGAGTCATTGCAGATAAGCTACTGATAAAGAATCATTTTTAAAATTGCAATGGTAATTAGTTTTTAAAATGGATACAGTATATATTTTTGACAATCATAGTTTAGTAATGTATGACGTTTAGAACAACCGAACCATCAAGTTTAAATAGAAAAAGCTTTCTGGTTTGCATCTAAATCTTTTAAAGGTACAATGTCATGGGACATCATAAAACAATATAACACAAAAGGTTGTATACTTCTAGCCCAATGAACTTTAAAAAATATGAAGGGTAACATAATTGTATTCATACAAGCATCACTGTTAAATAGCATGCAAACTAAATTGTTGCAAATGGCAAATGTTGTAATTTACTGACGAGCAGAATATGTTTTCTTAATTTAGAGGTTAAAAGTGCAGGCGATATATCCAGACCAGTGCAGACAATTTGCATTTCCACTTGCAACACTAGCAGCCTAGGACAGATCCAGTTCCAGGGGGCCATGTGGCACTCATTGTTCTATGCTACTACTGTTATGGATAGATGATGCATATTGGGTAGTCATAAGGTAGGATACATTTTCTGACAATTTGCGGCAAGAAGCAAGATGCAACAGCAGGGTTACACTCGAAGTGTTTAGTGGACTAGCTAAAGTGATTTGGAAAGAGCTAGGAAAAATTAATCTTAAAAGAAGTAAAATGGATGTGCAACTGAAAAGGATTCATAACTTCTGAATAGCTGACGTCATTTTGTTTTTCATGAAAGAACAAAATGAAAATTAAAAAAAAAACGTAAAAAAGGATGTGTAGCTAAAACTGATTCCTAAATCTTCAGATTAAGTAACTTCTTTTTGCTTTCTTTTGTAATAGAAAAAATAAAATGCATTTTATTTTGGCTCATTACATTTGAATTTTATAAAAGATGCCTATTATATACTTGTGAATTATTATTTTCATTGTAAATTATTATATCATAATTAGTATGTGCCTGTTTTTCATCACCATAAAACATGGAGTCTGCTACGTTGCTCAAAACACAGCGTATTATATTGGCATAAATAATTACCAATACTATGAGCAGTTGTTCAGAAACAAATCTGCATTATTTACACAATTTACCATCTCTCTTGACGATGAGTGTAAGAGACACATATGATACATGGCTATCCCTAGAACTTGTAGCAAATAGCAACAGTGAGTGAGCTGTATCATGATAGACAATTCAGGAATTAATATCATAAATTTCACAGTATTTCAAAAAGAGGATTCCTAATTACCCACAAGTACTGTGCATTGCATTCTAACTAAACTAATCACAATTCTCGCCTCCTATGCATCCTGTTGTTTTGCAATTTCAGAACAACATTCTCAAAGATCTACATTATGTTAGGTCAGATTCTCATTTGAAATCTAACAATATTTCTACTCAAAAAAAATATGCTATACAAGATTTACAGAATAATCACAATATTGTCATTATTTCAGCTGACAAGGGTGGAGCTGTTGTGATCTTGAATTGGCTCTACTATGATCAAGAAGACAAAAGACAACTATCAGACAGGAAATATTATGCTGAGATGGTTATTAATCCCACCATGAAGTTTAAAAAAGAAATTGAGGAGTTTTTGTTGCATGCCGGGGAAGCGTCTATCATTGATAATGAAGTGATGCATCAACTTTTGGTTCACTATCCTATGAACCAATATATTTACTTTTTGCCTAAGATTCACAAAGATCCCATTCATCCCCCAGGTAGGCCCATTTTGTCAGGTGAGGGCTACATTACCGAACCTTTGTCCCTTATTCTCAACAAACAAATCAAACCTTTGCTGTCTTTGATACGTTCACGTTTACGTGACACAACTAATTTTTTACAAATTATTTCGGAAACACAACTTGAACCAGAATGGCGTATGTGTACCTTTGATGTTAGTGCCCTTTACACCAATATTCCTCATTCTGGTGGTCTTGAGGCATTGTCTTACTGGTTGAATATTTCAGGTTTATATTCAATTGAATACAATGAATTTTTGCTTGATATGGCTGCTCATGTATTAACAAACAATGTCTTTTTTATCAAAAAACTTGTTATTGGCAGACCAAAGGAATGGCTATGGGGTCATCATTTGCCCCCATTTATGCCGATTTATTTATGGCTTATGTTGAACAAGATCTTATTTACAATAATCACAATAATATTTATCTGAATCAATTGGACATCTGGAGACGCTACCTTGATGACTGTTGGTCAGTATGGAGAGGGGAACTTGATGAATTGTTTGAATTTTTCGCATATTTAAACAATAATAAATGGGGTCTTCACTTCACATTACATTATGATATTAATACTATTACTTTCTTGGATGTTTTAGTTACCAGATTACCTGATAATACCTTAGGGACTAAGGTTTATAGAAAACATCCAGAATATAATACCATTCTACATGCTTCAAGTTTCCACCCACCACATATTGCCAAGAATATACCCAAATCACAATTTATCAGAATGAAAAGGATTTGTTTCGATGAGTCCTCATATCAGGAACAAAGTAGAGATCTCACCAGTAGATTCAGAAAAGTAGGGGTTACAAAATGGGCCATGTTTTCGATGCCAGTAATAAGGTTGGTAAAATGAGCAGGGATGAGTTATTGTCCTACAAGGAACAGGACAACATGGTTTCACAACCAATCAGGTTTTGCACTACTTTTGGTAGGAATTCTGATAACCTCATACAGAGTATACACAGGCATTGGAACATCTTGCAATATGATCATGAAATATCTGACATTATTCCTAACAAATGCCTTATTCTTTTAGAAAAGGCAGGAATTTAAGTAGTTGCTTTAATCATTATAAACATACGCATGAGCATGGCAATTTGGAACCGATCCAGACTACACTCACATGTAGTATTCCTTTAGGCTGTTACCCATGTGGTTATTGTGTTAACTGTAACAAAATATGCAAAACAAAGCAATTTTCTAGCAAAAATTCTCCTATAGTGTATGATATTAAGTTTTTTGCTAATTGCAGTTCAGACTGGGTTATATAACTGGCTACATGCACATGTGGGGCATTTTATGTGGGACAAACGTCCAGACCATTAAGACTTAGGATCTCAGAACACATCAGTAATATTAAGAAGGGCAGAGTACATAATGCTCTATTCAAACATCAGGTAGTTCATCCAACTGCTAACTTTTTATTCACCATAATTGACATTATTAAGGGTAATAAACAAAATAAAACTGGCTGGCATTCTCTACTTAGTTCCAAAGAGAAAAAATGGATCATTAAGTTAGGTGGTTTATTTCCACCAGGATTAAATGAGCAGTTTTAGGCGTAACCAATCACATACTTTTGTTGGGTATTTAAATGACAGTTTTGGATTTATTTGTTTTACATTGAAGAAGGCTGTGTGTATTTACCAGCTGAAACCAGTCTGTGTGCTTTTGCTGTCTTTACTGGATGGATTTTATTCTCCAATAAATGGATTTATTCACCAGGATTCTGTCTGCTGGCTTTCTTTGAATTTTTGCTTACTTACTTTAAGCCGTGCAGTTGCCTCTGCGCAGGAAGTTCCCTTTTAAGTCTGTTCCATAGCATGGGCAGTCTCTGGGTTATGAACCTGTCCCTCCAGCATGTTCTGTTGATTGTGGTAATGAGGTTGAGGTCTCTGGAGCATGTGATGTGGGGGATTGGGATTTCTTTAGATGTAGCATTTCTAACAGAGCTGGGTCAGACATGGCTTTGTAAGTCAATCAGAGATCACCTCTAAGTAGGCAATATGAGAGAGAATTGTTGGAGTTTTTTGAGTCTGTCCATATAGGACAAATGTTTAAGGCCTAGGATCCTCTTTGTGAGGTACTTTTGTGGCCTCTCCAGTTGTTGCAGGTGTTTAGTGAGGTACATGACAAATGGGGCATTGTACTCAATGATTAGCCTAATGAGGGAAGACTAGAGGGAGACAATGACCTCTTTCTTCCTGGTTGCAAAGCCCTTAGTAATGAGATGTGCCACATAGAAGGACTTTCTGACCACATTGGCAATGTGGTGGTCAAAAGAGAGGTTGCTGTCATCCTGCATTCCCAGATCTCTTATAACACCTTCTGTGTTTAGTGGACTACCGTCGATGTGGTAATTCATGGGAACCCAGTTTTTCCCAAAGGGAAAGATGACACATTTTTTGGCATTGAGCTTAAGGTCATGTTTTTGAAACCAGTTGTTGGTCTCAGTGAGGCCTTTCTGTAGGATGTCAACATCACATGGAGAGTTAATAATAGCTCCCAACTTGCAATCGTCTGTGAACTTTGTCAGCCAGAGTCCCTTCGTGTTGGCCTGGACTTCAAAGAAGTAGATACCAAACAGGAGAGGACACAGGAACAAACTCTGTGGGACTCCACTCATGACTGGTCAGCAGTCTGACTTGGAGTCAGCTACTTTCACACTGTGGGTTCTACCTGTGAGCCAGTTAGCAACCCATGTAGTGATATAGGGGTTGATGCCTAGCTTAGTGAGTTTTTCTATGATTACTGAGTGGAGAATGGTATCAAAGGCCTTGGCCAGATCAAGGTAAGCTGTATGAACCACCTTGCCTTCATCCACAGCTCTAGTGAATGACTCAAAGAAGTTGACCAAGTTGAGCTGGCATGAACTACCCTTCACAAAACCAAACCATGTGGGATCCAGAGTTTAGAGATTCTCTGTATCCTTGTTTATTAGGTCCATGATGATGCGTTCCATAGCTTTGCATATCAGACTCATCAGGCTAATGGGGCGATAGTTCCCAGGGTCTGTAGTTACTCCTCCTTTGTGGAGAGGGATGACTGTAGCAGTGTACCATTTTGTAGGGACAAAGCCTGAGGTGAGGCTGTGATTGAACAGGGGACACAGGTATGGTGCCAGTTCACTCTGTAGTTCATGTAAAACACAGCCAGGGATATTGTCAGGTACCATAGAAGCTGTATTCTTGGCCTTTGACAGTGCTGTTTTAACCTGTGCAGCAGTAATACAGGGTGCCTGGCAATCTACTGGTATTGTGACTGGTCCTTTAGGAGGGGTGAGAGGGGTAAAGTTGGCACTGAATCTATTGGCCAGTATATTGGCAATATCTGTTGGCTCGGTATAGGAGGTACCATTGTGCAGTAGCTTAGAACAAATCTGGGTATTGCTGTGAAGATTCTTTACATAACTATAGAAGGCCTTGTGGTTGTCTTTACTATCTGCTGCAATTCTGTTTTCACAGGTAGCTTTAGAGGATTTGATGAGGGATATCAACTTTTTGTTGAGGGTCATAAGGGAGTTTTTCCAGTCTTGGGACTTCACCTTATTCTGCATCAGTTTCCTCCTTCTGTTGTAGAGTTTGTTTATGGCAGGGGCCACCAGATTGGCTTCCTTTTTTTGGAGGAGAGCGTCTTAGTTCTATTGGGTACGGCGAGAGCCATACATTTGTGTATATGTTCGTACAGTGCATTGGTGTATGATTCAGTGGTCATGCAACTATTCGCCATTTGCATGGGTGCTGTGAAGTTAACCACCTCTGTTTTTAGGAGCTCAGAGTTAGCTTTGGAGAAGTTTTTCATGGTGATTATCTTTGTGGGGGGGGGGGAGTGAGAGGGATGTGGCTTTCCAAGGTGATTAGTTTGTGGTCGGATCTAACCAAGAAGGAGTTGACTATTGGTGTAGAGCAATGGTCACCCATGTTAGTAATGACCAGGTCAAGAATGTTGCTACCTCTAGTGGGGGTAAGAATGAGCTGGTCCAGGGCATTGGAATTAATGAATTCCAGGAAATATTGGGCAAGTGTATTGGTACATGAGTAGTTTTCCCAGTTAGTGGAGGGGTAGTTGAAGTCACCCAATATGAGAGTGTTATATTGGACCCTAATATTATCCAGGGTGCTTAGAAATGTGGAGGGTGAGTCTTCAGACATGGTTGGGGACCTACAGCAGGCTATGACCTAAATCGCTGTCTTACCCAATGTTAGCTGCACCTGAAGTATCTCCAGTGCATTATGTTGGGCTACCAGTCTGGAGGTGTGCACATACTTTATGAATATTTAAATACCATCACCTTTGGAGCTTCAGTCCAAGTTCTGGGGCCTAAAGGTGTGGAATGAGTTATAGCCTGGTTGTGCAGGGGTTCTTTCTGCTGCCGTGAACCAAGTCTCTGTTATGGCACAAATGTCGGTGTTCTCCATTTTAAGGAGTGCTTCAAATGAGTGCATTTTGAGATTTAGACTTCTAGCATTGAGCAGCATGACCCTCAGATTGCATTTGTTTGTAGCTGTTACAGTGGTAATTTCATCTCCTTACAGACCCCTACTGCATACATTACATCCTAGCAATTGAATTTAATCTTCATATTAGCCCTCACTATGCTTGCTGTAGAATCTCACACTACTTCAAGCAGACTCTGTCTCTTGTAACCTAGGAACTGTTTTCCATTGTTCTGTTCCTCTGTTCACTCATCTTTTACAATGTATTTCTCTATGAAAATTATGTTTTTAACTTGTACTCAGTTATGTTGCTTCCTGATTATGTCAGTTTTATTATATTGTGGAAAGTAATATGTAAAGTAATGTGTCAGTTTTATTGTACCATGTAATGTGTCTGAAATGTGGTGTTTTTCTCCCTGGGCCTCTGCTGAAAAAGAACGTGTGTCCAGTCAGACTTACCCGGTAACCAAATGTAAAATGAAATAAAATAAATAAAATTAATATTTCTTTTTGTGTGGGGGGGTCAAGCCCCCTCCACATCACCCAAACTTGTATATGCCAAATCCATGATCACCATACCTTGGGGAAAAGGGAATATTCTGAGAAATACCATCTTTGACTTAATTTATGTAAGTCTGTTTTTTCAGCCATTCAGTCTCCTCATTTTGGAACGATCTCTAGCTGGTCCTGACATTTCAAATGATTACCGAATGGGCTTAATGAAAGTAAAAGGCTAGTGTTAATCCTGGAGGCTCAGTTAGTTAACAGTGTATTAGACAAAACCTATTCATCAGATGAAAAGGAAAATAGAGTGAGACGATTTTCAAGTATTAGTCAAGAACCTGTTATTCAACCTGCATAGTATAGCATGAGGCAGTTGGAGAGTATTTTTTCCCAAGACTACACTGGAAATAGCAGTGTGCACTTTGTAGCTGTTATGATGATCAAGGTCCTTGTTTGGAGAGACATACACTCACACTCCATCATTTAAGTCAGAGTGCTAAGCAGTGAAATATGTTTACTGCTGTTATTTTGATAAATTGCTCCTTCCTTTCAAAGTCCAGAAAGCTATGCTGCGATAGGAAAAGCTAAGCCTTTTGTAAGATGTTGGTTAATAGTCCAGACCTGATCAGAGGTACAGTCTGTCATTCAGCACCCCTTGGTGTCCAGATACCCACATCATGGGCACCTCTTTTCATTAAAGAGACATTTGCAAACTTCAACCTTTTGAAATCCTATGAAGATTAAAGCAGTGATGCACAGGCAGTAAGAGGTGAGAAGATGTGCTTGAAACAAAGCAGGTGCCATAGGTGGAGTGGCAAAGGGTTATTAAAGGTAACCATTGTATCAATTCCATCAGTCTTTAATAAACTGTGCAAACAACATACATGTATTTCCAGTTTGTTTATGTACATAGGGAAGAGTGCTTATCAGGGAACTGCTTAAGTTTCCTTGTTCTGCTTTCAGGCAAGGTCTTGAGTCATTATGTTTTAAGGTCTGCCTACTGCATACTTCTAACAACCATGTCTGTGCTAGACATTCAGTTCTGAGAGTGATATTAGTTGGCATGTAATAGTGGTAAATCACTGGTATTGTAGTATTCTTTTATCCATGTATCAGATACATGTAATGTACAGCTAATTTCACTTACCTGTTGTGTACACAACATAATTTTGCAGGAAACCTTTGTTGCTAGGATATTCTCTTACTATTAGAACTGTACTAATAACACAAAACAAAAATCGACAACCCCAGTAAACAGCTGCACTAAATCACCAGAACGACCAAAAGTACTCATATAAAGTTTTATTGATTAAGCGCTTTTGTCTCCTGCACCAGAGACTTCATCATAATAGCAAAATCCACGGACAGTCCCTCTTAAATAAAACTAAAACCAACCCTATTGGTAGTAAGACATTATCATAATAAATAACCATTCCAGTCTTAAAGGGGCAAGATAAATACACAGTAACACAAGGGAGATTACACAGGGTAAAAGCAAAATAAAATAAGTTAAAATACACAAGATAGAAATGTAAAATATCACATATAAAAACATTTAAATTGAATGTATTGTCTACAAATAAACACATTTAAAAATATGTATGACTCTGTTAAAAATAAGTAAAACGTGTAGAACATATTTTAACATGTTTTTCAATACTCTAATGCTTTCAGCTTAGGGCTGGAATAATGGACAAATAATTGTTTAAACCTGGTGGTGCTCCTACATGTAAACGCAATTCCCACCTCAGCTCACAGTATTCCAATTTTAACCCACAGTCACCCTTTCTTTCAGGAGGTAAAGTCTCTGATGCAGGAGACAAAGGCCCTTAATCAACAAAACTTTATATGCGTACTTTTGGTCATCCTGGTGTTTGTAGCCAGCCTGGTTGTTTTGGTGATCTATTACTATGAGCCCTACATTTCTCAATTAAATAGGGAAAGGCATGTAACTAGACTTTTCTCATGTGGAAGAGTATCTTGCACATATTCAACATTCTGCCACCATTCTGTAGTCTCAGTATTTTTCTACATCTGTAATAGGTGTCCTAAATATGTAAAGGTGATGGGATGGAACGGAATTACTTTTTTAACGTCTAACTTGTATTAGTAATGAAGTGGACAGAAAAGGTGTGATGTCATTAGCCTACTGACAGACAAGTGAGGTTTTATAGCTAAACATGTTTCTTGACTGGGTTTACTGTTTTTTTTTTTTTTTTTTTTGGTGTGCGCATGTGTGTGTATGTGTACACATGCTGTTGTTATTATTACAGCCTGTTATTGAATACATATTTCCAAGTTCTGCTAAATAATAGGTCAGCTCATGCACTGGTGGCATAGAGGGATAAAGTCCTGATTATAGCCCACATGACCTGAGTTTAACTGGTAGCTTGGTCATTTGATGACACAGGGTGGGAGGATGGGTGTGACTACATTCTTGGAGAGTGATGGTGGTTCCTGAATGAATCACAAGGCTGCTCCGATGATAGGGCTTCAATGGGAGAGTGGAGGCCATACAGGGACAGTGGGCAGTGCAAGGAAGATGTGGACATGGACATTAAGGCCAGTGAAAATAGCCCTTGGTGCATGTGGTAGAGCACATATGTACAGACAAATAACATAAACAGCCCTTACAGTGACACAAGGGTTGACATCATCATTGGGGGTGGTGTTAGGGCAAAAATGAAAAATGCTCTTATTGCCGGTATGCCAACGAGAGCACCAGAGCACCCTCATGGCTGCCTGGATGACAGCCCTCTTAGATAGTGTAAAGCCTGACTAAGGTGAGACTGGATGATTGTCAGCCATGTGTACAAAAATTATACAAAAAAATAAAATAAAATAAGGACAGAAATGTTTCAGTAGGACCACCTTGCTACAAAACCTGTAAATAAGTATAGTCCTGAAGTCAGTTTAGGAAACAATTTCATTAACATGTGCATGTGGTAGCTCTGAGGCATATGAGTAACTCTAGCTGTCTATAAAGCAGTACAGAACATAATGACTATTCCACAGTTTGCTCCAATGTGCTAGGTAGTAACGGTGATGCTAGGAAGTTAGCAACAGCATCAAAGAAAGGAGAATTCCAACATAATGAGGACAACTGATATGGAAAAATGAACGCTGAGGAAACATGAAAAAATACACTTTGCACAGACAGTGAAGATGCTGCTGAAATGTGTTTAAACAAAAAAATGTAAAAAAAAATAGAAACAGCTAATTGGGCAAAAGGAGCCACTGATACAGTAACACAGAATGAGAAAAGTCAATTTTATGGGGATGTGAGGGACGTTAAAAAGAAGGAAAAGATAATGAATCCTACAACAGGGATAGAAAGTCATATTGCAGGTGACAAAGGAGGCTAATAAAGCAATTCTGCAGGGGAGAAGCAGAAAATACAGTTTATACAACATACTAGAAAATTGGACTTCTGATTACTAAATCTGATTTTGATGTGCTGGCAAATTGTTTTTCATTTAATGACTCTGTAAAGAAGAAAGTGCATTAAGTTTTGCAAAATTACTGTCGTGCATCACTGTACCTGCATTTGTATAGGCAAGCAAGCATAATTTAGCTGAACTAATCACATACAAAGATGCATTACATTTACCTAGCAAACATAGCTTTGCTTAGCTCCTAATTTTCTTAAACAAAAATAGAGTAAGTAACTTAAACACTATCCTGCTAGGTGCTGCTGCTGACAACAGGGGTTGGTAATGAGGAGCTAGGCTCAAGACCAGGGGAATAAATGCCACACAGCCCATTTGGCAGGTTGGTCATGGGTTTTCATAACCCCCCCCCATATCACCATGGCTGTGAAAGAAAAGATTTGGAGAGGCGATTCTGTTGACCTGTTTGAGTTGACTGATGCTGAAAGAGTGCAGAGGACAGTAGATGCCTACATGCCAGTAACAATGGATTTGTTAACAGCTCGGGAAGCATTAGGTAGGAAAAGCCAGGATAAGTTTGGAGCATGGACATAGGATAACTGGACTTTGGGCTTTACTGCTGCTGGTGTACTTTTTGACAATTATAGAGGCACAATGGTAAGGGTCAGGTACTGCATGGCTGTGGTATGATCGACATTTTGGGAAAAGGAAGGCAGTAGACAAGACACTGCAGTGAGAGGTCAGGCACGCTGACATCTGGCTAGCTACAATGCTACAACACTGCTGGAGGGCGGCCACATTTTGGGAAGGGTATGTGAGACAAGACAAAGATATGTTACTCCTTTAATTGGCATAAGTGTTTTTGGGCAGTGTGCTGTTTTGCACATGTCTGTTCCACGTGCGGGGGACTTATGAGCACAAAAATGTTGGCATAAGGAAAGAGGAGCAGCCTGTGCAGCAGGTCAAACATAAGAGATAAGTGGTCAGACAGGTTTGGTCTATCAGAACTTTAGGGGCAGGGGGAATTTTGAAGACCAAAGAGGATCAGCTCCCTTTTGAGGTTGTGCATGGAAAAGAGTGTCGTTATACCCCTATTAGAGTGTCATTGTTGAGCCACTACTTGAAAGGTTACCTAAGCAAGGACATGATGAAGGAGGTCATTCAGGAGTTTCAATATGGCTTCTTCATCAAGTCCATGGTTAATGGAAATAATTAAGCTTGCAAAAAATTATGATCCACTCAAGGGAAGTCAGATATATTACAAGTTTTGATTGATAGGTCCATTTGAGGAACCCCCATTTGAGTCTTTCAGGTTGTCTCCTTCGGGCTTGGTACCCAAGATGAGACAAGGGTAATTCAGACTGACCAAGTCATTCATCTTTTCCAAGTAGGGATTTGGTTAGTGATTATATTATGAAGATGGACATGAAGTTTAGTATGCACTGCTGGACCTAGTGGCTAGTTTTATTAGGGAGTTTGCAGACCCATGGTTAGTGAAACTAGACATTAAAGCAACCTTTCATTTACTGCCATTGAGGTCAGCTAACTGGTCAATGTTAGGCATGTCTCTGCATGGAAGATTTTATTTCAATAAAGCTATACCGGTGGGTTGTGCATTCACATATTCTATGTTCGAGACGTATAGTTACTTGCTACAATGGATATGGCAGCAGCATGTGGAGAATCAGAAGGCAGTTCACTATCTGGGTGACTTTTTGTTGACTGGAGAGGGTAAAGAAGGTGTGTGAGTTTGTGGCCATGTGTGATAAGATAGGAGTTCCATTAGCTTTGAGATTTCTGGGCTTGACATTAGATGCAGAATGAGGTATTTTTTGTTTACTGCAGGATAAGCTGGTAAAGTTGCAGGCAAAAAATTGGTCATTTTTCAGGTGAAGTACAATGTATTTATTTATTTAACATTTGTTTACTGGGAAAGTTCAACTGGGACAGAGCCCATTTTCAGTGGAGGCCCGGGGAGAAATGCTCCACATGCATGTCTTTGGAATGTGGGAGGAAGCAAGAGCACCCAAACCCACATGAACGCAGGGAGGACATGCAGACTCTACACAGAGCCTGAGGTAAGGATTAAGAGGTGTTGGAATTACTAGGTTTGCTAAACTTTGTGTGAAGGGCTATCAGTTCAGGTAGGTTTTGTAGGTCAGTCAGCTATTTACTGAAGGCTGGTAGCAGCAAGCATCATTTGGTGTATGTCACAAAACTGGTCAAAGAAGACGGGATTGTGGGCATCATTACTTGATTCTTTTAATGGTTTGTCATTTTGGCATAGTGATTTGGAGTCACATGAGGAGTTGAGCTTATTTACTGGTACAGCTGGGCCACACCGCATGGGAGCCTTTAATGCTGGAGAATGGTTTGCCACTCAGTGGTCAGAAGGTTGGGCAGAAGAATGGAAATAGGATGTAGCATTTTTAGAGATAATGCTAATTTGGATGGCTACAGTGGTGTTGAAGAGTAAACTGGAAAATAGACAGGTAAAGATTTATTCAGGCAACAAGTCTGTGGTGCAGGTTCTCATAAAGAAAACTGCCAGATCCCCATTTGTGTTGTTGGTATTGGGGAATCTAGTTTTGCAGAGATTATTAATCAATTTTACATTTCCAGCTAGTCATCTACATGTCAGGTTTAACCAGGTAGCTGACAGTTTAGATTTTGCAGGTTTCTGGCACTGGTGCCAGCAGCAAGTCAGCAGCTGGTAGTCATTCCAGAAGAAGTGTGGGACATTAGAGATCCACTTTGGGATGGTTAATACAGAACTCATGGTCCAAATCCACCTGGAATGCATCACACTTTGTGTTAGCTGCTTTCATACCCTTTGTCAGTTGATTGCTATTTCAGCATAGGGGATGGTCTGTGGAGGTAGTCATGCCTTATGTAGTGTACAATTGGCCCTGGGGGAAGCAGTGTGTGAACAATCAAAGTACATTTGGCAGCTTTCAGTGCGGTGGCAAAGTTGTATGACATGAATGATGTCTTGAAAGACTGGTTGGTAGTGAGAATGCTAAAAGAATGGGAGAGATTGAGGGAGAAGAATAAAGATGGACATCTTCCACTCACCAAACAGGTGTTTGCAGTCAGCATTGGTGGTGGTCATGTATACGGGGGCATTTAGCATGAAAAGTGTTAGGTTCTTTGTGATGGAAGAATGTTTGTGTGTTGAATTCTATGGTGCCAATTTGGCTCAGAAGGTCAAAGACAGATCAGGTAGAGTGCCGCAGGCCAGTGGTGTTGATGGAAGAGCAGGAAAGGTCATTCTGTGTGGTACTTTGATTGAAAAAGTTAAGGAGTATTTGTGGATTTCAAGATGAGGAATTGTTTTTTAGATTGAGGCAGGGCATAGTTTAGTCAGCACCGATGTTCATCAATACAATGCATAAGTATCAGAATCACAAGGAATAAAAGGCAACAAGTTTTCCACACATTTGTTTATAGAGTGTCTGATCTGGCAGAGGAAGGAAGTTAAATTGAAGTAATTAAGAGAGCAGGGCACTGGGCACCTTGGGCTTATTTAGATTATATATGATGAGGAGAATTTTCCGTACTGACTTGTTTGCTTTCAGATGGTGTTGTATCTGTTTTGTATCTGTAGTGATATTGTGGCACTCATTTGCATTCTGGGCAGAGAAGCGATCATTTATCAGGCCTGATGGAAATATGTTGGGGCTTATGGAATCAAATTGGAAGGTGGAGTGGTGTGGATTCAGAGGTTTTCTGTGGCATCAGTTGTTTGTCAAGTTTGTAAAGATAAAAGGAGCATGGCAGGTTTCCAAAATTTTGATTGTGCATTTTGAGGGAATGATTTGGGATGGGTGCCCAAAAGGCAATTGTTGGCCTGGATAATTCGGAACCTAGTAAAGTTAAGACAAGAACATGCACACATGATTATAGTGTAGTCGGAATATCATCCTTAGGCTAATATGGAAGCAGGTAGCTAGTTTTATAGCTTTAGTGAGGGCTAGGATTTTTTGTCAGTCATAGAGTATTGAGGTCTTTGAGAGGTTTAGGTGTGAGAGTAATCGAGCATTGAGACTTTGATGATAGGGATCCTGCTTGATAGAGAGAGGATAGAATACATTTGACTGATATCAGGCTAGATGTTTAATTTACACATGGCATTGACTGTATGGGACTTTTTTCAGGCAGTTATGAAAGAAGGAGAACAGCCTGTGGGCATGCTAATGGGCAGAGAAGAGAGGGTCAGAGTGAACCTCTCTTCTGTTTCCCTTTTCCACTTTTGATTGTGAGGTGAGCTGAGGTAAAATTGTTTTGGCTTGGAATGAGCACAGAGTGTAACACTGCTAGTCTATCTTTGAGGCTGGGTGGTCAACTGCCTATATTGTTAATATTCCTCTATGGGTGTGTTAACAGATGTGAGAAAATGTTTAATAATCAATGTGTTTATAAAACGTATCAGAAGTCCAAATATTTTGTGATTTAATATTCATTGTGTTCTGTTGTTTTAATAAAACTGGTCACAATGGCATATGTGGTGTGTTTTGTTTTTGTCTTGAGGTACTTGGACAAATGTATTTGGAAAATGTATCATTATACACCATTTTGTTGAATAGCTTCTGATAGGCATTTACAAATCTTGTATTTAGATTTTCCTGTTTATGAGATAGTTCTCATCTGTCTGTTTAAACTGTCAAATACCTGAACATCAGAAACCTAGAAAAGCTGCGTTCTAACAGGAAGTGCAGTAGAATTTTGAACTCATATATTCCGCAGATGACATTCTTTGATTAGCATACTACAGCTGGAATGTCAGGAAATCTGAAAGATAATGCCAAATCAAGTAGCTGGATGGATACACTCAATTGTGTAATCACATAATCAGAGAAGTATAGAAACTCTGCTGACTAGACCAAAGAATCACAGAATGCTCTAATATATCTGTAGCATATGAAACTATGTACATTTGAATGTTATCCATGTCTTACAGACATATTCAGATGAAATCAGACACACCCATTCCTACCATCAGTAATACATCAAGATATGCTTAAAGGATGAATCTAGGAACCAGATTCCAAAAAGGTTAATGTAGAACTGCATAATGAGCCAAGCTAAGCAGGCAACATCCATCAAACAGTGGAATATGTAAGATAAATTAACATATAGTTGAGAACACTCCACTAACGATAAAAGGATTCCCCAAACGATTGTTGTATGCAGCACAAATAAAACACATGCAAATAATGACAGCAGTACTCACAAGCTAGAAATATGATTAAAGAAGTATATATCTAACATGGAATGTTATAATTATGGAACACAGCACAAATATGCATGACGTACGCTGAAGAAATGTGCAGATTTATTACACAACCGTGGTGCAGTCATCTATTAAAAAGAGCATGCAGGTAGCTTTACACACTTTTATGTACCAAAACACTATGTAAATACCCTTATATTAGGTATGTACAAATCCCAGAACAAGGAGATGCCACTAGTTAAAGGACTCCAGGCAAAACAAGCAACCATACTGTAGAACAAAATAACCAGATGTCCACCGTTCTAGACAAGCGCACTTTTAATAAAACAATAAAATCAATAAAACAGAACTTTCGAGTGAATGCTCTTCCTCAGTATTATAAAACTCTACATCAATGCACTTTTTATATATATCCAGCACAGCCCACAATTAACAATGATTAACAGCAATTAATGAAGTGCCCCATCCTAACATGCACGTTTGACTTAGTTTATCACAATACACAACCTTATACTAGACCAAATCATGTCTAGCTTTTAAAACAGGTTTAATACTAACAGTACCATTGAGGCCTGGTGAGTGATCAGCCCTAAAAAAAGTAATCCATCTGTATTCAGCTAATTCAGTTTTGTTAACCAGATCCCCTCATTCCTAGTCACAGCTAACACTTGCAGAATCCTAAACTGAAATTTATGCTCGAGGCCTGAACTGGCCACATGCTTAGCTAACGCATTGCTAAGAACATTCCTACGAATATCTGAGAGATGAGAACTTATATTTTCTTTTAACTTTTTATTTGTTTTGCCAATATAGAAACTTTGGCAAACTAAACAATTTGTAAAATACACCACATTTTCTGTAACACAGTTACCCTTAGCTCTGAACTCAAATCTTTCTTGACTAACAGGTTATATACAATCTACCTCTGTATTAATGTCCTTACAATGTATGCAATTATAGCAGGGCATTGTACCTGATTTCATTAAAGGTCTCCACACTGTCTCATTACTATCTAAATCTTTATAACATACATGTTGCTTCAAAATTTTTCCTCTCTTAAACACAAAATGTGGTGTATCCACCACTACTTCACTAACTTCATGATTGGACGTTAAAATAGTACAATTTTTTTCTAGTAACCTGTTGTAAGGACCTAGTATGTCTATTAAATGTCATCAAATAATGTATCTTACCATATCCCTTCTCTTTTCTCACTTGGGCAGAAGCATTTCCCCCAGTACTTAATAAATAGGGTTTTGCAACATCCTCTCTTAACATAGTGACTAACTCCTTGGTCTGATCGACCATTGCACTATCATACCCTCTAACTCAAAAGTCTTTTGCCATCTCATCCATTTCATTGTTAAACTTACTTTCCTTTGTGCTGAGCCTGCTGGCTCTCATGAATTGCCCTTTCACCACACCTCTAAAAATATATTGGGGATGCATGCTCTGGGAATGTACATATTTTCCTACATGCACATTTTTCCTATGTATCACAGATTCAAATGAAGAATCATGCCTAGTTACCACTATGTCCAGAAAATTAATCTCCATATATGATGACTTAACCTCAAATTGCAAAAAGTCTGTGGTAGAATGTAGATAATTGACAAAAGCTGCTAACTCCTCTTCTGTCCCTTTTCACAGCAAAAAAAATGTCATCCACAAACCTTTTTAGAAATACTAGAGGCTCATTCTTAAAGTTATTATTTCATCTTGAACAACATATTTCTCCTCCCACCTAGCCAACACTAGGTTGGCATAGGTATTCGCAGCTGGTGTACCCATTGCTACTCCTAGGCGTTGATGGCAATAATCATCATTATATGTGAATACATTACTGTTTAAAATACATTCCAACATAGCACATATAAGCTCAATTTTTGATGTTTCAAATACTCTATGTATTGTTAAAAATTCACGTATGGACTCAATCCCATAATCATTGGGTATAACCGTGAACAGGGACTTAATGTGCATGGTTACCAGCAGCACCCCATCACAAGAATGTTTTTGTGACCATTCATTTAGCCCTTGAAGAAAGTCATGAGTATCTCTAATGAAGCTACTACAGAGCTTCAAAACACTAGAAAGCTGATGGTCTACATGCTTGGAAATGTCCACTGTAGCCCATTTTTTACCTGAGACAGTCAGTCTCATAGGTGGTGTTAATAGACATTTATGGACCTTAGGTAATCCATATATAAAGGACAGTACAGGATTAGTTATATATCAATAATTGTATATTTCAGGTGTCACCCAGGCATTCATCAGTAAATCATATAAAAACATTTTGACTTTTAATATCACATCCAACATAAATTTCTTATCAACCGTAATGAAAGTTGTATCATCAGACAAAAATTGATATATCCATTCATTACACTGAGTCTTTCCATTATCAGTATTAAACCTCCTTTATCTGCCGTCTTGATTATAATGTCACTATTCACACATAAAGCAAACAGAGCGTTCTTCTCCTCAACTGTTAAGTTATAAAACGTATCACCTTTCTTTTTTTTTAAAACAAGTTTATTGTTTTTAACATACAAGAAAATATCATAACAATTTTATACAAGTAATTAAAATAGGTATGATTATAACATTCAACAAAACAACCAAAGTATTTAAAAAGACATCCACTACAATCAGATCAATTAATTAAACTAAAATACCATGTTATTGAAGTTAAGATTTGTTTAACAAGTTTTGTAAATTATCCCATACAATATAATAAGACATTTTTCTATTAGTTCTTAACTTCACTGTATTCAATTCCATATGGCACACTATATTCATAACATTTTTAAATTCATTGAATGAAGGAGGTGTATCTGAAATCCAATTTCTGGTTATTATTTTTCTAGCCACTGCTAGGATAGACCATAACAAGGGAAGCTTAACCTTTTAACACTTTGAGGTACAGGTGTGTTGAATAATATAAGAGATTTAGAAATAATAAAATTATCTGTAAAAGAGCCTGCAAAAATTCATTAATTGACTTCAATATTCTTTCAATTTTATACAGTCATAAAACATATGAGCCCAGTCTGCATTAATTTCTATATTACATCTTTTACATAGATTATCTTTATTATTTATTTTATTCATCATCAAAGGTGTATAAAAGGATCTATGTAAAATTTCCATGTAAAAAGTCTCCAGACAATGGAAGACGTAGTTTTATAGGCAGATTCAATATATATTGTTTATCTTGTTGATTTGGTGGATCACCATTAATGGAAATGAAATAATTCCAGTAGGTATCTACACTGTAAAAGTTTCTTGTCTGATAATTTTATGTATGTATGAAAGTTTACCTTTATCAGAAACTTTATGTTGTAAATTTGATATCAAGTAATCAATCAATGTTGGGACAGATTCTTTAACTGTTATAGACATTAGATCTATTTTATCAATGAGATATTGTCTAAAGGTCTGAACCTCTAACCAGCAAGTTTCTCTTAGATCAAATTCTTGTTTTAAGAAATCTAGATTTTTAACTTTATTATCAGATATCAACTGATACCAGTACTTTAGATCATTATCTGTAGTTAAATGAGTTCCTTCAGAAGTGGATGACAAAAGCATACCCCGAGTATACATTATGGGGAATATAATAAAATTCCATTCTTTATATTTAGGATTCATGAATATAAAGTTACGATAGCTAATAATAATGTTTAATGGGTAACTAACTATATGTTTAGGTGTAATAGGTGAGGTACAAAATTCTTTTAGTAACCATAACATGGAGTTATTTACAATCATATTTTTATGTGTTAAAGAGATTTTCATGAAGTGAATACTAATTATCTCCCAGTAATCTTTTCATTTTGCAACATATGACTGATCTATTAATAAAGTAATAACTTTTATAATAGAAGAGATAGTATATAAATTGAAGTCTGGAAAAGAAATACCCCCTTGAGACCAACTATTAGTATGTTTCTTTAAAGCAATCCTAGGTCTATTAGGTGTCCATAGGAAATTTAACATTAGTGTATTCAATTTCTTGATAATTATTTTTGTAGGTGGAAGTATTATTGATTGTATTAAGTATAATATCTTGGGAAAATTATCATTTTAATAATTGTAAGTCTCTCTTCCATAGTAAAAAACATATTATTCCAGGTATTAAAGAGATTTTGTATATTAAGAAGACAGGCATTATAATTATTATGTATAATACATTTAATATCTTTAGATAATATTATACCTAAATAAGTTATCTGACCTGAATTGGGTACATATTTAGTAAAATCATTAATGAGAACATTTTTTCGTGCATATATAGGTAGTATTTTAGTTTTTTCTTCATTGAATATTAAACCAGAAATACTTTTAAAATTTATCATTTTATCAAACAGAGACTGCATAGAAGAATTAGATCCTGCTGATGTAATTAGAACATCATCTGCAAAGAGTTGAATTTTAGATGTTGTATTTTCATCTATTTCAAATCCCTCTGTGTCAGTACTGTTTCTGATCAAATTAGCCCAAAGGCTCCATTATTAAAGTGAATAATAGTGGAGAGAGTGGACACCCTTGTTTTGTACCTTTAAAAATTGGTATTTTTTGTGAGACATATGTTCCTATCTTAATATAAGCCAATGTTCCTCGGTATAAATGCTCAATTAGATTTACAAATGCTTCTGAGAAGTTTGTGCACTTCAGTAAGGTAAACAGGTAGTCCCAACTTACTGAATCAAATGCTGAGCTTATATCAAGACTAATAAGAGTTAAATCTTTCTTTTTCCTATTTGCAAAATCAATTAATGTTAGAGTTCTTCTTATGTTATCAAAAGTATTTCTATTTACAATGAAGCCTGTCTGATCTATATCTATAATGCCAGGGATGATTGTCTTCAATCTATCAGCAAAAATACTCATAAACATTTTATAATCAACATTAAGTAATGAGATGGGCCGATATGAAGTACATCTAGTTGGATCTTTATTAGGTTTTAAGATTGGCGAAATAAATGTATATTGCCAAGATGGGGGGGTTATTAATTCATTTTGGGCCAAAATAAAAACATTGTGTATTAATGAGTATGTACTTTTAGAAAGGATTTTATATATCTCTGGTATAATACCATCATTACCTGGTGCTTTGTTTGATTTAAGCTTGTTTATTTGTGTAACAACCTCTGTATATGAAATACTTTTATCCAATAGTTTAATCTGTTGTTTATTTTTTTATTCATGTTTGTGGTTATAAATTCCCTTATTTTATCTTTAGATTCCATGTTAATGTTATTATGATTAATTTTGTGAAAGTGATTTCTAAATTCATCTAGTATTTCTGGTAGACTAGAAACATTCTTCTTTTTCCTTAGAGAAAAGATTTCTTTGATATGGTTTTGCTTATTTAACCTTTTTGTTTTGTTTTTAAGTCTATGTAAGCATTTGGAGCTTATTGAGTAAGACAAAAACTTGTATTTCTCTAAAGTTATTTTAACTTTATGAGTTAAAATTTCTTTGTATTTCTCATTTAGTTTGTTTATTTCTTCAATGACTTTCTTATCCATAATATTTTCTTTATTATTATGTTTATAAGAATCTAGTTTACTTTGAATATCTAACAATTCCTTATCCCAAGATTTTCTTTTATTATTATACCATCTGATACTTTGTCCATATAGATATGATTTTAAAGCATCCCATACATAAACAATGGAAACTTCAGGAGTATTATTTATATCTAGAAAATGTTGTACTTCTGAAAGTATATATTCTTTATAGTCTTTTAATTGAGTTAAGTATGCTGGTATCCTTTTGATCTGAACATTGTGAGTATTTTTATCATGAACTCAAAAACAATTGAATTATGATCAGATATAGGACATGAAATGATTTTAGAGTTAATTAATTATGTTACCATCTGGTTAGAAATAAAGACTCTATCTATTTTTGAATAAGTTTTGTACCTGTTAGAAAAAAATGTATATGGTAATGATTTTGAATCTATCTGATTATTAATATCATTTAAATGATAAGAAGTAGCAAAATCCTTTAAATGTTTTGCATTAGATGTAATTTTCCTTTTTCCTATAGTGGTAGTGTCATTTTCATGTAATATACAATTAAAGTCACCAGCTAAAATAATATCTCCTATAGAGAATGATATGATCTTATCAAGATGGTATTTCACTGTATTAATTACCAATTCCAGGTATCCAATATATATTGATTAATGTATAAGTCTTTCCATTAATTTGTACTGTAACCATACAATACATTTCTTTATCATCTTGATAAGACTTAATAGTTTTAGGAATGGGCATACTTTTATTCCATAAAATAGCCACTCCTCTTTTTTTCTGAGTGTGCTCTGAACTAACCAATACTGTATATTTGTTTGTGGCTAGTTAATCAATATCTTTTTTCAAGAGATGTGTTTCTTGTAGGAAGACTAAGTTGGCCTTATGTAAATTAATGTATCTTATTAGGCTTGCCCTTTTACACGGATTATTCAGTCCATTAATGTTTAAAGAAATTCCTTTTAGAGAAGTCATTTGGCAATTTTAAAACATAGAAAACTTATGATTAAAATAACAATTAACAAAATAAGTAATATTATACCTCCTCCTTTAGGTGTACCTTTAGATATAGCTGTATTTATTGAGTCTCTTATGGGATTTTGTATAAGATTTAATTTTGTTTGTAGTGACAATGAGCTTACAAAGTGTATTGTGGATGTCAGAACTATATACATACAACAGTGAACAAGAAAAAATAATGTAAGGATTAAACTTTGCACCCAGCCTGGAGTTAAAAACTCCAACTTAGAGTAGTACATACTACTCAAGTTAACCCCCTACCCTAAGCAGCAGTACCTCAGCTGCCACCTTATCAATTTAATACTTGTTATATTTAACTTAAATTAATAACTTTCAATTAGATTATCTGGTAAGACAAAACTACACATTTGATAAAACAGCATCATATATACTAAGAGAAACCATTTTTTTTTTAATTATTCATACTACTATATACAGCTATTTAATATAATACATTTATATTCAAATAGCATTCAAGTAAACTTGATATTAGGAACCAAGAAGAGAGAGAAATAAAAGACGTAGGAGGGGAAGGAAGAGTGAAAGAAAAAAAAAAAAAAGGGGAAGGGCATATCTACACATTAATTTATTCAAAGTTTATAAAAATAAGTTCTAATGTTCAATTAAATCAATAACTTTGGCGAATATGGTTCATACATTACATATATTAAGATGTATCTATATTCTGTCATGTAAATGCAGTTAACAGCTTCCAAAAGACTTTAAATTACTTGTATCAGAGCTTTTTTCTTATACTTATTATTGTCAGTAGAATAAGATATTATATTTATAGGTATTGCTATAAATCATACTGCATAGTTAAGCAAGTTCTCAAAAACACTTGCTTTATTGTGAAGAAAGCCATCAGTATTTTGCATATCTAAGCTGCTGCTTTAAAATATGTCAGATGACAACTTCTTCCAGAATAGAATTATAAAGTTATTTTTGCTTGTCAATCATATAAATCAAATGAATCATAGCAGTGTATAAGTTTAAATCATAAGTTTTTTACATACATTAATAAGCTGCAGTCAAGTGAACTTTCAAAAACACTTGTATAAAAGTTTCACTTTCTATGCCTTCTAAAAAATTACATTTGCTTACTATGAGAAACTTCATCATTCAAAATCATTATAACTTACATATTTTATAAATTATAACATAAATAACTAAGTAATTATATAAAATAACTCACATTTAAATGATAAAGAGTTCATATTCCATCACAGAGTCGCATTTGCAGCAGTTCTACTTCCTGGTTGAGTGTTCTTCATGAATCTGCGATGTGTCAGCGTGAATTCTGGGGTCAAAGTTCAAATTGACTGCTTTCAGCTTCTCTGCGTGAGTTCTGAGTGTTGAAGCTTTTAAAACAACTCGAGGACACTGTTCACGAGGTAACCCTGGCGGGAATTTTATTAAAAACAAGTGACTGACATTCATTTAGCAGTATAAGTGAAGCTAAACATAGCAAAACCTTCGCGAAGCACTTTACAAGTTATTACAGCCTCTATGAAAGTGAAACTAAGCCCAAAGTTATTAATATGTTATAGAACAGATTATTTTTGCCCCAATTCAATTTTTATACAAATCTTATTATTTACTGTACCTGTATGATCAAAAGAATGTCAATATATTAATATGAAAGAGAATAAAGAGAAAGAACAGAGAAAAGAAAAAGAGAAAGTAGGAAATAAGAGAGCAAAGCAAAGATAAAAAAATGTAAAAGGAAGTTATAAAAAGTATTTACAGTGGAATATTACTTGCTGTTTATATTAATAAAGATGGAAATGAAACATACTATTTACTATTATTTAGTTCTAATTATTATTAATTAAAGCATGACATATTGTTTGTGAATAAGCATAAGCAATTTGATCAAGAAAGTATAATTAGCAATAGCATTTAAACAGCATATAAACTTTTTACAAGGAATAAATAAATTATCATTCCATTTATCATATTCTCATCACATTTCTCTCTCTGCCCTCCCCCACCCCTTATCCACTGCATAATCTAAATAGAATGTTATTGTTTAAAATAAAAAAAAGAAGAGAAGAGAGAAGAAAGAAGAAAAAAAAAAGTATCAAGTTGCTAACCTTAATTCTCTTTGTCAGAAAGAGAAACATATTGAATGATAGCTTGTTATTAGTTCCTCAGATATTTTGATTGATTATGAGACAAAACAGCTCTTTGTACACAGAAAATAATTTTGATTTAATCTTTTTCAGAATATTTGTGGCTTTCTGAAAATGCAGAAACTATATTTAAAAAAAAGTAATAATGAAGAAAATTAAAGTGAGAGAAAAAAAAAAGAACATGTCATTTGTTTTTTAGTCTCTTCTTCTTCTCTGAAGTCTTCCACGAAGTTTCAGTTGCCAACCTCTTTAATGAAGGACTAGCCCATTCTATTTCCTCTATTTTATCCAGAATCTTATTTTTTTTGATAAACAGCAATGCAGAGTCTAAGTCATCAAAAAATTTAGGACCATCAGGAAGGAAGATTTTTAGCTTGGCAGGAAACAGAAGGTAGGTTTTAAACTGTGCTTTTTTAAGCTCCTTTATTAATGGCAGAAAGACTTTTCTTTTAGTAATTACCAAGGAAGAATAGTCATTATCAAAACGCACAGTTGTCTCATTAATTTTAACAGGAGCTTTAGCCCAAGCAGATTTAAGAACCACTTCTTTATCAAAAGATGATAGAAATCTAACTATAACTGATCTAGGATACTTTTGTTAGAGTTAGTATTAGCTATAGATCTATGGGCTCTTTCGATACCAAAAGAGAAAGCTTCTGGTAAGTCTAAAGTTTTAGGGAGCCATGTTGTTAAAAAAGAAGTAATATTGTTACCTTCAATATTTTCTGGCAGTCCAAAAATCCTAATGTTATTGCGCCTAGATCTATTTTCCAGGTCATCAAGCTTTGTTTGTAGATGTGTATTTTGTTTCAGCAAAAACTCAATGTTGATTTCCTCTTCTTGGATTCTAGTTTCCATGTCATTTACAGCCTCTTCTATGCCTGTCATCTGGATCTTCTGTTGTTGCAAGTCTATATGTAACAAGTTTTGTAGTTTTTTCTATGAAGGTATCAATTTTAGTATCCAGTTTATCCATCTTGGCAGTAAGTTTCTGGATTGTAGTTATCAGAGTCTGAAGTTCTTTCTTGATGCTGGAGTCTTGAGAATTTGTCTTACTGGAACTCATTTCAGACAGAGAAACTGACAGGAAAATTTCCAAAGTGATTTCTGACAGGAATATTGTTAAAATTTCCTTTCTTTTTTAGATATAGTTCAAGAAATATATAAAACAAACATATTTAGAAAGAAAATTACTTCATAAATTAATTTTTTAAGTAATTAATTCCTGTCAGTGCAGTGAAATTGGTGGAGCTGAAGAAATCTGCTGCTATCCTGTGTTCATCCTTGGCCACGCCCCCCAACGTATCACCTTTCTGATTGCGAAAAACAATTGATAAAATTCTTGTTCACACACATCTACAAAATCTTTTACAGTAGGGGTACTACAAGGTACAAATGTACTAGCTCATCTCAATACTGGCATATCTATTTGTGAGTCACCTTTGTATAACAGGTTTAGATCCACTGATCTGGCAAACATTCTTAGTTCAGTTAGTATCTCAGTTATTTTTCCAGCAGTTGAAGGGACAAAAGTAAAACCTTTACTTAATAATTGTATTTGTCCCAAAGTCAATGTATAACATAACAAATTAAGAACAGAGTTACTCAAAAAAGTCACATTTTTGCTTTTTTCATTCCCGGCTCCTGGTCTACCTTTTTGATTTTCTGTTGATTGCGCCCGCTCTCCTCTTTGTTGTTCCTCGTTCATTTGTGGCTGCTGCTCAGACCTCTTGTTAACACCTTCACTGCTACCGGCTGCTGTAGAGTAAATCCACTCTGTAAAAAAACACTGAATATCATTTCTCTTCATATTATCATTAGGAGAATTAACCACACTATGGCCAGATGCTACGCCATGAACAGATTTAGAGAGGTTCACTTTATTCATTGGTGTTGCTCCATCTCCAAATACGACATTCTGACTACGCTTCAAGGGTGCAGTACTATTGGATACAGTCATATCCAAGCTCTGCACTAACTGGTGCATGTTCTCCATTGATTTATCAATCACAGTGAGGCTTTCTAGCTGGGTTATGGCTTCACCACATCTTGCAGGCTCACTGTTAACCACGCGTACATGAACCGCTGATTGGTGAACCCTTTCAAAAAAGGATTTCCTCATTGGATTCTTCATTTTAGGCCACGAAAAGATGTCACAATTCTTAAAATCATTAATGTCTCTCAGAAGTTTATGCTTTTTAGTAACGATTAATATATCTTTGAAACGTCTGAGATACACAAGCAACTCATTATACTCTTCTGAGAGAGCAGAAAACCCAAGGCATTTAATATCTTATTTTCCAAAGCTTCAATCTCTCAACTCTCAGATTTAAAGCAACATCAATGTTATAAAGATTTAGATAGTAATGAGATAGTTTACTATCATTTACTAGAGCAGTACATAGGCGAAACGGCATAATCGCGAATGGTAATTTTGTATTTCAACATGTAGAAACATATAAATGTCGATTGGACTTACAATAAATGTCAAAATCAACATTTTCGATCTCCGAGTGGATATCCATGTCCCCACCTTGAAAGAAAGACACTTAATACAGTAAAAAATCTCTACACATGTATTCCTGCAAATTAACTGCAGTCTGCAGTCTCACAATGCTTTGCAGTCCATCGTACCATATTCACAGCTGTATACAGGCAGCAGAACATTAGTGTAGACAGTATTCCCTGTAGTCCAAGCTTATGTTTTCATTGACATACACCATGACAATAACTATAAATAGTGAAAACCATCCATATTGTGAGGCATACCTTAAGGACCCTGATTTAATGTGATTTATCCCCAATGTAGGCAAACTGTATATGTCAAGCATTCCGGTCAGTACTTATAGGTAGGGTTTAGAATGAACAGTGTTTAGCAACTAATCCAGTGAATCCTCTACATGTAAAGATGTCCTGTTTTGCTAAAAGCCTCCTGAAAGCATTCTCCCCTTCCATTAAATGCCTCCGTTTTGGAGATGGAGGTGCAGATAGTAATAACCTTGAAAATAGGTCCTCAACATGATTCTGTTCCAACTGAATAGCATGCAGTATGTCCATAATGTACATGTCCTTTCTACCTAGCAGGCTACGGAAATGGCAATGCCAGCCTTCTACTGCATTCTGGGACCTAGGGAATCCCTCTGTACAGGTATCAAAATGGTTCCAAAAATCCAACTCAAACAGTGGTGGGATCCTTTCAAATGTGCATCCACGCATCCCGTACCTCCTAGGTTTACCTAATATATAATTCTCTTTGAAAAAAGTGCATAATGGCTGGGCATTATCAAGCATTTCACACACAATACTTTCAAATGTGGGGAGCACATCATCTGGCTTTAGAAATGCTAAGGCTGGTATTTCCTTACATAAGACTGAGAATGACCTACTCTTCCCAAACTCAGCAGCTAGGTGTAGTTTTTGTATTTGTCATCGTATGATTTGGCAGAAATGAAACCAGCATCCCTTGGCTGCTGAGTTTGGGAAGTGTTGTGTTATTGCATTCACAGCCCCTTTCTCAAAGTCACTCAGAATCATATGTGGTGCTAGTGTCACATTATTCTCATCATGCAAACGTAAGACATTTCTCCAGAAGTAGTCATAACAAATCTCACTCTTCGTAGATAGTAACGCATACACCACGGGAATGATCTTCCTGTGTTCTCCATCTGACAGAGGGCAATGTACACTGTATATTTGTTTGCAATCCACTGTACTAATGGGGAAAGTGCCATCAACCATAATAAACTCTGCATTACATATTATCTTCAGGTTATTGACTGTTGTTATTACAACTATACAGTGACTCTGCCCCTCATCCCCATCATGTGTCATGACAAAACTACCACTCTTAATAGGTAACATGTCAGGTGTTAAATGCCTTAAATCTGTAAAATCCTTTAGCGAAGCCACTTTGCCTTTGTTTCTCGCTCTAACAACAATCTGCTTCAGTGCAGTGGTGTTTGGTAACTCAACTGTGACATCTGTTGATGTACTAGCCAGTGCTTCAGAAACAACCCCGCAAGGATCCTCTGCGGTTTGCACAGCTCTTCTTTTTATTGTTGCTTTAACACAAAGACAGTCAGGCTTAACAGGGTCAGGTGCATGAAAGTGTGGAGTGCTTCTGTGCAAACTTTCACCTTCACTACCCCCCACACAGTAATACATCTGCCCTTATACTTCTCCTTTAGCTTTAGGGAACAACACCAATATTTCCTATCACCAGCCTGTTTCTCTAAGTAATACACATAGCCTTCAACCACCAGCATCCCCCTTCCTTTTTGTGAAATAATAGTATTGTATGTTTCATTTAATCTTCCTGGGCCAGCACCCTCAGTATCTACTGTAGTAACCTGACAAAAGAACACATACAGTGCGTACTGTAATTCACAGTCTTACTTCCATAACATATACAACAGCATTCCGAACATAAGGTACTGTGCAGTATTCATATACAACAAACACAAATGTACACACATCTGACTTTCACAGCAGCCGCATTCATTTATTGTACCTAGAAATACCGGGTACAGCAGCACTTGTGGGGTATTTACTTTATATACATGTTACTGGTACACTTATTGATGAACGTACAACAGCATTGCTAAAAGGATATCATGTTAAACTTTTGCTATTGCAACCATTCAGATGCACATACAATGCAAACTATCACCTGTCCGTTATGCTTCTGCACCTACAATGAACTCTGCATGGCTAGAAACTATACTCCCACTGTGCAAACGTAGGTCCTGCTATCTCCTTCCTGTCAACATGCTACCTTGCTCTCCAACATTTCAAACTGCTTTCCCTGACATCAGAATATGTGCGACACATCTTTTCATTGCCTGATGATTATCGAATGTGCTTTAGCCAAATTTCTATGTCATTTCAGCTTTTACTGAGTTGGCGATTGCCATTTCGACATTTGCAGTCGATAAACAAGTCTATTTGAATATATGTACTTTGGCTGGATTCAATTCGTTTAACTGATAGTAAACCAATGAGACAGCGGGGAAACCTTTAATGAAACCAGGTATAAAGCCCTGCTATAATTGTATATATTGTAAGGACATTAATACAGAGGTACATTTTATACATCCTGTTAGTCAAGAAAGATTTGAGTTCAGAGCTTAGGGTACCTGTGTTACAGAAAATGTGGTGTATTTTGCAAATTGTTTAGTTTGCCAAAGTTTCTAGATTGGCAAAACGAATAAAAAGTTAAAAGAAAGGATAAGTTCCCATCTCTCAGATATTCGTAGGAATATTCTTACCAATGCTTTAGCTAAGCATGTGACCAGTTCAGGCCCCGAGCATAAATTTCAGTTTAAGACTCTGAAAGTGTTAGCTGTGACTAGGAATGGGGGTGGGATCTGGTAAGTAAAACTGAATTAGCCGAATATAAACGGATAACGTTTTTTAGGGCTGATCGCTCACCAGGCCTCAATGGTACTGTTTGTATTAATCCAAAGAAAATGCCCAGGCCAGGGGCACTTTAAATCATTAATTGTTGTTAATCACTGTTAATTGTGGGCTGTGCTGGACATATATAAAAAGTGCATTGATGTAGAGAGTTTTATAACACTGAGGAAGAGTATTCACTCGAAAGCTCTGTTTTATTGATTTTATTGTTTTATTAAAAGTGTGCTTGTCTAGAACGGTGGACTTCTGGTTATTTTGTTTTATATTAGGTATGTACCGAACTTTGATTTGCAGAACCTTAGATTGCTGAGGAATCCACTGAGGAGCTCCAGACATAAAAAACCCTCCAAAACAATTGGTGGTGTGACATGTCACTCCATATCACCTGCAAGTCAATAAGAATTAATCTAAATATGATTGTGGGGAGAGGGTAGTGTGTGACAGAGATGGGAAAGGAGAACAAGTGTAAGTATAACACATGCTGTCAATGGGAAAGGAAGGTCAGGGGTGGAGGCAAAGGACATAGGTATTTTATGCACAAATTTTATGGAGAAAAGAAGGGCTGTGAGCTGTTGATAAATGGTAGACAATAACTGAGTTGGGAAGAAATACAAAGCATAGAGGATACTGTGTAGCACAAGTACTGGGTGGTACAATACAAAGGGACATGGTGCTGCACACATATATAATGCTCAGGCAGGCAGCATGGATGGGGATGCCTAGTGGCACTGACAAGCACAGACATGGAAAGGGTACAATCTATCCATGGGCCACCATGACAAAAATGGAAAAAATATTGCACCTATGCAATCAGCAGTAGTACAGTGGTGTTTGTGTGCACCTGGATGGGGGAATCAGAAATAACTGATGTCATAGTATGTGGTGCCATACTTTCAAGGAAAGATAGCACAGGCCAGCAAAACACATGGAAATGCAAACATGCCATAGGGATCTATGTTTAGCAATCAAATGGAATGGTCATTGAACTTCTGTTCATCAACCATAGCCCACTGAAAGTTCCTTCCCTTGAAAGGCTAAATTATCTTAAAAATAAAGTCCAAATAGCACTGAAGAGATTCAAACCACAATCCAGCAACCGGGGGATAAAATTGAAAAGTATTTATTCAGCAACAAAAGCACCAAGCAATAATCACAAATGCTTAACTGCCTCACTGCAGTTTTGTTTAATATAGAAGTTCCTCAGACATGCATCTTAAAAAATTATATCAAATGATCAGAGCTGGCCAACATAAAGGGAATGAAACTAGTATGTACTTACTGGTAACGGAGGGTTAGGAAACCTGCCCTTTCCCCACTGTGGTGCGATCTCAGATTTGATATATATAATTAGCATGGGGTTTAGGGGCGTAGCCCCCCCCACATAAGAAGGATTACCAGATCTTCCTTATGTGGGAGGCTGTTCCCCCCACACCCCCTCTGATTACATATACCAACTCCGAGATCACACTATACTGGGGAAAGGGCAGGTTTCCTTACCCTCTGTTACCAGTAAGTAGGTAGTACATTATGTTCCCTTTATGCTGGCCAACTATGATCATTCAATGTAATTTCTTAAATCAGTTGGCCTTTCAAAAAAGTGAACCTTCGATGGTCAATGTACAATGAACAGACGTTCAATTAATGTTCTCTTCGATTGCTAAACATAGACCTGCCATATGTAGACAAATGTTACATACTATACCTCCTAATGACCCAGTGACATATTCCTGGTTCTGAATATGACAATGTTAATAAATAGCACATATGAAAGTGGCTAAATTTGAAGCAAATACCCCTTTCAGGACCCACCACTGTATAACACTAAAAAACCTAATTTGGCTAGTACTACCCCATCAACAAACATATATACATCTTCTTATCACTGAAAAAATTATCCAGTGTCCATCTGCTTGTCCAGCACTAAATACCATCCTACACAACTATGTTCCCAGTTGATTAATGCAATCCAATGACCAAAAACCCCTGTCTGTCCACAAACATATCAAATCTGCTGGGCATGGTTTATACTTGTACCATGTTGCTATGGCCTGGAACTCCTTACCAGTATCCATCAGGTCAATACCCTCCCTACAGTCCTTTAAAAGCATTCTGAAAGACTTCCTAGCCAAAATGTGGCTTTGTTCTTGCTCAATCCCAGGATAAACTATACCCTTAAATATGATCAAGTACCAGTTTATACCTTATGCCTCCTTACTCTTCCTTCATCACTCACTTCCTTACTTCAGTCAAACTCTCTCCCCAACTCTCACTCTAAATATGCTATAACTCCATTTTTATCTCCCTTTATATTACAACTCCTGCTTGTATTATACTAACTTAACTAAAATTTCTCCAAATATTAACCCATTTTCATATAACTTGTATTATCTATTTTAACCATTTTCACATTATGTCTAATTTGGTATAACTATTTAAATTGTATAAATATATAATAAATAATAATAAATATAAAAAATATAAAATAAAATAAACTGTAGATGTTACTGCATTATTTTTGAAGACTGTAAAATTATTGTTCTTGAAATGTTTTTGTAATACTTTGGTGATTTCTACCTGGGTCTCCACTAAAAATAGATGCCTACACAGTCAGCCTTTTTTGGGAATCAATTGTCAATAAATAAATAAATAAATAGACATCAGTATCCTGGCAAGGCAACAAAAGAATACACCTTGTACAGTAGAAGGTCACCACTGTATGAACAAATAGAATTGTAGTGTAATACTACATAAATGTAAGATGAACACAGATCATCTATGCCTAATAAACAGCCCTGATGCATATACAGTGCAGATAAAAATTTAGTCATTCCTGATATACTAAAAGAAATGTGAATTGCATGACATACACAATGGTGTTTGGTACAGTAATGCATCACTACACAGTATTATGCTAATGTAGACATACTGTGCCTAGAAAACATTAGGTGCACAGTAGTACAATACTGTGATGTGTTAGTCATGTGAAACTAGCCATACATGAATATGTGCATGCATGGCAAACAAGGTAATGTGCGCCATATTCATGACATTGTATAATGGTAGCACAGTTTTGACAATTTTAGTGTATAAAACTAAGTTACCTATGAAGAGTACAACAGTAAGTAATGTTCAGTCACAATCTTCCTGAAGGACTCACACATGGTGATGTTCATGTCACCAAAAATTAATACATAATGCCCTGCATCTGGTCCTTGAAGATATCAGTGATAGCATTCTTCATTTGTTCCATGCAGCCTTCACCCATGGGCACACTTGGTGGGCACTGTCCAGGATGAATAATCACGTGTGGACCAAGTTCCATCTGGGCAATTGTTTGTTCCTCCTCAGCCACACTCTCCTCTCTCAGGGTTTGAGCTCATTAGTGTCACCTCCTCTTCCAGTCCACTAGTGGGCTCCTGTTGTTGTTCCTATGTAACACAAAATGTCAACAAAGTCCAACGTCTGTGCCATGTGCAGTGAAATATCTCTATTTGTACGCAATGCAGTACTGCTGTATATAGATACCTTCTGTGCCTGTTAATCACCTCATCAATAAACTTGCACTTATGCATGTTATAGATGCTGTTTCTCCAGAACAAACACATCTACATACATGGGTGATGTCAGATATACTACACCAATGTGGAAAAATCAGATATACATGGTTCACATACTTAGATAATAACCAATCCTGCACCATATAGTAGTACTGGTCATAACACAGTTTTATACCTCTTACTTTTCAGCTTTTTTGCCATTTTTCTGTCACACACTACCCCTGACATTCTGTGCCAATTGGCTGCAACCCCTCTGATTCTAGCTCTGACCTCCTCATTTGGGCTTCCATTCTCCTCAACTACCCCTCCAAGATACTTGAAGCTTTTCACTTCTATCTCAATTTTCAACTTCTTCTGGTTTTGGCCATTTGCTGCCATGGCAACAGTACTGTCTGTAGTCAGTGTCATCCCATGTGCCTTCAGTTTTGCATTCCATTCTCCTATCATTTGCTAAAGTTCTTGTTCAGAGTCTGTGTGAATTGTCATATTGTCTGCATGCATCAGTTTTGTTGATCTGTCCCCTTCAGTTTGTTTGTTATGTAGTCTATCACTAGTATGTACAGGAAAGGGCTCATAAATAAACCCTGATGCACCCATGTTCCCTTAGAGAACCCCATCTTTCATGAAGAACACTGTTTGTACTTGAGTTATTTGGTCCTTGTACATAGCCTGTACTAATTCTGCTAATGATTCTTGGACTTTGAGCTACTGCATGACTGCTCAACTTAACTTTCTTAAGACCTTGCCATATGCTTTCTCCAAGTCTAGGAGTGCCAATTCAGTCTTTCTCCTCATTTCTAGCTTCTTCTCAACTATTTGTCTCACTGTGGACATTGAATCAGTTGTGACTTGTCTATTACTCTGTGTATTTGTTTATCAGTAACCCTCTCCAGTACTTTCATGCAATGTGGCAGGTGTTTGATACCTCTGTACTGCCCACAGCTGTGAATATCCCCTCCGTTCTTGTACAATGGCACTAGAATGCTTATTCTCCAACCATCTGAGATATGCCTTTCTTTCCATATAGATATCAATACACTATGGACCTACCTCTCCCCTAACTCACCCAATATCTTGGTCATATCTGCTGTGACCTCATGTGAGCCTACTGCATTCCATGACTTCATTTTCCTTAGTGCTGTTCTTACTTCTTCTAGAGTGGGGTCTTGATCTTCCTTCATTGTAAGCTGCGCCTGAGAAAGTACAGTTTCTGTAGTGTTTTGTTCATTCAGAAGCTTATGGGAGTACTACTTTCTTGTGCTTTTTGATGTCCTATGGACTGTTGAGCAGGTTGGTGCTAGCATCCCCTATGGAGGATGTCTGATAATTGTCTTCTTTATTGTTCTGTCTTTGCCTTACAACCTGATAGAGTTTCTTTGTGCTACCTGCTGAGTCACTTTCTAGAAGATGGTCTAGTGCTTTTGATGACTTGTTCTTTGCTATTTTGACTGCTTTCTTGGCATCTTTGTTAAAAAAACAGTATTCCTTCTTAGCCCGGCCTCTCTTTTCTATTTCCCATCTTTTCCTGCACTCATTGTTTCTTTTGATAACTTCCTGGATTTCTGTATTCCACTACCAGCTTTCTTATGGTTATTTCCATACCTGGCTCAGCCACATACTTTTTCTATAGTCTTCACGCATACTGTTTTGAGATGCTGCCATTCTTTTTCAACTCCATCTATTTTCTCTTCTTTCTGAGGTGTTAGAGGACTGAATATATTTGTTGAACTCGTATGCTTTCACTCCAGTCAACTTCCAAGTCTTCAGCAAAGTCTCTGTAAACCTTCGACCTTTCTCTGCCAACTGCAGTTGATTGCAGCCATTAGTAGTTTATGTTTGGGTTGACTGTTCACTGTGGATGACTTTTCAATCTCTGATTCTACCCCAGTACCCTTTCCTTACTAGGAGGAAGTCTAGCAGAATTGCACATTTGCCATGCTTATTTGTGATCTTGTGACTGTTTCTGTCTTGTTGAACCATGTATTGGCCTCCAGCAAGTCAGACAGAAGTGTAAAATAGCCACTCCTTTGTTATTTCTGCTGTCCCCACCCATGTGGACCAAGACAGTCTTCATATTGTGTTCTGTCTCTCTGTCTGTCTATCCTGATATGTGTAGTCAGATCCCCCATTATCA
>NC_056725.1:564640069-564677943 GCF_019279795.1 Protopterus annectens
GGAGTATTGGCCAGCAACATGCGTCTCTTCCAGCAAATAGCGGAATACCCTGAGGTAGTGGGTGCAATAGACTGCACGCACATACGCATCAAAGCACCAGCCAATGAGCGGGGTAGGGCCTACATTAATCGCAAGGGGTTCCCCTCCATCAACTGCCAGGTCGTGTGTGATGCCCAAGGCATAATAATGAATGGGTGTGCTGGCTGCCCTGGGAGCTACCATGATTCCCATATCTGGCATTTGACGCAGCTGTACCAGACATTTGCCAGTGGGGACATCCCACATGGACACCTAGTGGGGGATGCAGGTTATGCACTGGAGCCGTGGCTGATGACACCCATCAGAAACGCACACACACCTGAACAGGAACGCCATAATGAGGCACACGCACAAACACGTAATGTAATAGAGCGTGTGTTTGGGCTGCTCAAGTCATGGTTCCGGTGTCTGGACACATCTGGTGGAGCCTTGCAGTACTCACCAACTACATGTACCCAAATTGTCATGGTATGTGCTATGCTACATAATATGATCTTGCGAAAACAGCTGCAGCAGGACCAGCACAGGGCTGGGCCAAACAGCCCCCCACCATTGCCAAGGCCATCACAGGCAGAGCGTGACTCGGAGGAGGAACAACCTGAGCCTGCCCCAGTAGGCAGAAGAGGCGTGCCCAGTATGCTCTGGCCTTGGCAAAGAGGCAACTCATAGCACATACACTGGCTCAGTAGGAACCCTGGGAATGATAGCCCTCTCTGACTCACTCATATAATAACAGGGATGCCTAAAATGACATAACCTGCTCTCAAACATGTACAGGGAGTGTAGTATGTGCATCCGACAGAGGCAGCCCTGCAGCACCACCTGAGGCATGAATGCCATGTGTTAAGCAATGTAACACCATGTAGTATATGCACACTTGAGGACCCTGACTAACATCCTACCCTCACCAAGCATGATGCCACAATATGACAATGAGATGATCAATTGCAATAATTGGCTGAAGTATTGCAGTTAGTCAAAGGGGATCCAATGTGTGCCAGCCTGGGATGACATGCTGAGCATGACATGATGCTCCACCTGCTAGGACTGGCGTGCACCTATCAGTGCAGGCCATATGGATACCCACAGCATGCCCTGAATAGGTAAGGCTCAAAACACAAACCCACCTCCATAGGTATCACAAGGGATAAGAACCTAGATGTAATGCTACCCAATGCCAGAAGTCTAAACAGCAAGATGCATGCAGTCTAAACTCACCCAGTATGGAGAATGTTGATATCTGTGCTGTAACAGAAAACTGGGTCAAGGCTCACAACAGCACCCTAACACTACCAGGTTACACCTCATACTGTGCTGTACAGCCTTAAAACATGAAACAAGCTACAAAAGGAGGGTGACTAGCAATAATTGTCAAGGATAACCACACCCCCATCTTGGTACCACAACAAGAAGCAGCATGGACTAGCCATGGTCAAGTAACAGTGGCTAAAACTGCCTCCCAGTTTATAGCCTGCTACAGACTACCATCCCAACACCAGGAACTGCACCTGGCCTATGTTGGAATACATGAATATATCAAGTCCTCCAAACCACATTATATTGGGTGACTGAAAATACCCAGACATAGACTGGGAGCATTATACTAGCTCCAATACTGTAGGACAAAAGTTCCTAGAATCCATAAACCAAAATGCCCAGGAACAACGTACCACTCCCACAAGAGGGGTAAGCATACTGGATGTGATAATCAGCAACATGGGTACTGGATGGCAAGATGAGAAGTGTATCCCTCACTGGTAAGACCAGACCATAGAGTAATCACACTGGATATACACATCCTGACCACAGTCCCTGGCCAGAAAAACACAGTGAAAAACATGTGTAAAGCAAAAGTTGCACTCCTCAAAACTGATGTGGAATCCATTAAAGGCCCTGTGCAGGTGCAAAATATGGGCCACACCTCAGAACCTGTTATACAGGCATTCCATGAACACTGCCAGGAATGCTTGGATTATGCAATCCTAAATGAAAACAAGACACAATGCCATACATGCAGGCATCTGGCATGGTGGACTCCAGCCATTACCAAACCATGCAAGAGAATGAGGAAGCTACTACATGATAGAGCAAACATAAAAAGGGAAGTAATCACTGATCAGTAGTATGGCAATAAAATATGTCCACACATACAATCCACTAAGGCCAGCTACAACAAGTTGAATCTGTGAATGTTGAGGCAATGTTACACCTGCCCCAAGTATATACAAATATATGTGAGAAATGCAACCATTTATCCAGCTCCCTCAACTCAGTACTTCCAAAACTAGTCAGGAGGAGAAGGTAACCACACACACCACAAACCCAGTCCCACATAGACATATCACAACTGCAAACCAAAGACATAAACACAGAAAAACATTCCCGGAGGCCCGAATTACAAACACACCACACCAACAGAGGCCTCCAAAGCAGACACCCAATCAACAACCTCCAAACATTGCACATGCAACACATAGTAAACAAAGCTGGTGTGCCAAACAGTCACAGGCCAGAAGGAGAAACAACATGCCTGATACAGTTGTAATAGGTGACTCCATAGTGAGACACGCTGCTGTCCCGCTCACCAGACTGAACAAGGGAAAGGGTACAGTAAGCTGCCTGTAGGCTGCTACAATACGCCACATAACACAAGTATGCAGGTCACCCCAAAGCAAGTAGAAATATGATGCAGTCATAGTCCATGCTGGTGTGAATGACCTGAGATGTACCTCCCCGGACTACATGAAAAGAGAAATAGATGAGCTCTCCGATTTTGTAGTCTAGGCCGGTATGACACTGACCGTTTGCAGCATCCTACCCTCACCAAGAATGATGCCACAGTACAAACACAGAATGATCAGCTTTAACAAGTGGCACAATTACTGGTGTCATTCCAAGGGGATCCAATGTCTGTCTGCTTGGGATGTCATGCTTGACAAGCCACGCTGCTGTTCCAGGGATGGCTTGCACCTGTTACCCCTGGGCATCTGGATATTGGATAAGGCTTTTGCCACCTCCATAGAGCCTTTCTAAGGCAAGGCTGAAAAGACTAACCCACCACCCTAGAAAACATAAGTGGAAAGAAACATAAGGGTAATGCTGACCAATGCCAGACGTGTAAACCTCAATATGCATGCTCTAGAGGCCCTCCCTAGTACGGAGAACATCGATGTCTGTGCAGTGACAGAAACCTGCTGCAAGCCTCCTGACAGCACACCAGCACTACCAGGTTATACCACATATCATGCGTTATGGCCCCAAAACCTGGACCAAAACATAAAAGGAGGGTGAGTATCCATATTCAGCACAGACACCCATACGTCCAGGTAACTGACAATGCACAAAGCATTGGAGTCCACCCATGTGCAACTAACCATAGGCAAGACTGCTGTACAGTCTGTAGCATGCTACAGACCACACTCTCACACACAGGAATCCCACCCAGCCATCCTGAAGACACTGGACAGTATGAATGTCCCACCAAATACTAAACAAGATACTCACAAATTACCACATAGGTGGTAAACCATTATGTATGGAAGGAGTAATCAGAGACCTAGGGACACAAGTGGACAGTAACCTGTTATGTGACACTCACATTGCCAATGTGGCTAGGAAGACTGTCTATATTGGACACCGTATCATGAAAGGATTCACATCTATGTCAACAGAGGTCACTGTGCCCCTATACTGTTCTCTTATCAGACCCATAATCTAGTACAATGCCTCATTTGGGATGTACCTTACCTGACACCTGCAGCAGTTAGAAAGACCTCAAAGGTACCTCACCAAGAGGATAAAGGGTCTCAAATATATGTCATATGCTGCCTGGCTGTAGACACCCCAGCTGAATGCAGTCACATACTGCCTACACAGAGGCGTTGTATGTCTGTTGTACAAGGCCATGTCCAACACAGGAGTAATGGACATGCTCCACTCCAGAAAACTCAAAGCCATCGGAGCTGTGAGAGTGAGAGATGTCAACCTTAACACATAATGAAATAGGATGTGCTGGAGAGACAGATACATAACCCAGAGGCTCCCCACACCCTGGAACAGAATCCCACTCCATGTTAGGCAGAGCTCCTCACTGACACTCTTCAACAGGAATCTTGCCAAGTGGATGGATGATCATAGATGTACACTGGGGGTCTTCACTGTGTCATGTCCAGAGGCACAGTAAAGTCAATCCTAAATGCCCATAATATTCACATAGCAAGGAGTGGTGAAAGCCACACACACTCTGGCTAGGCTTACAAATGCCCTAGGGTGGATAGCCTAGTATGAACCTATGAACCTATGAAGATACAAATTGTACAGGACACTAAGGATAATCCCAAGGCTTCCTCAACTGATGGTAGGAACCGTGTTGGGAATTCACAGATATGCTCTGAATTACACAAATATTACAAACAACATACCAAACACACACACATATTGCCAACATACAACCTGACAGGTGCAGTGCAAACCCCCCCCCAGAATGCAAAATATCTATCCCAGCAGACTGCTGGCCCCCTGACATTGCAGATGCTGAGGTAACAGCCAGCATCTACAAAGCAAAACACACAGCAGCAATGGTATGAGATGGTGTCCTGGGCTGAGTCAAACATGGACTCCAAGAAGAATGGAATGCCAAATCACACTACTGCTCAATGTCAGCCTTACCACAGGATATGTACCCAAAGAGCAGTGTACAACAACAATGGTCCTTCTCAACAAAGGTGTTGCCTGAATGGATACTGCAAACTACCACCCCAGAATCCTGAGAAGCTTGGTCTGCACAGCTATGGAAAGGATCAGCATGTACCACAGACATAAAGATATTGGGGACCTACCGACACCGGACCCTACCCAGTGTGGCTTTCTTAAGTGCAGATCCTGCCCCTAAACATGTTTGACTCATTTGAAATGTTCATTAAGGTCATTGATGAGGGCAATGTGGTCCACACAGCATAGCTGGACCTTGCAAAGGCTTCCATACAATACCCTACGTGTTCATTATAGATATGCTCACCAGCTTAAATATAAACCCCTATGTCAGTAGAGGGGTTGCAAACCAGAGCAAGGACAGAACTGACATGGCCAGACATGCTGCAGCCATGTCAGACTACAAACCAGATATAACTGGCATCCCACAAGGCTTGGTCCTGGGACCTCCCTCGTTTGGTATATATGTCCCATAGGTACAGGCCAACATGGAAGGACTGTGTCTGAACATGTTTGCAGAGGACTACAAACTGCCCACCATATCTGACCCTCCAGCTGACACAAGCATCCCACAAAAGGGCCACATAGAAACAGACAACTGGTGCCATAGCCATGTCAGCAAGCTAATTGCAGAAAAGTGTATAGTCAACCCCGTGGATATACAGTAAGTGCCCACCAATTACCACATAGGTGTTAACCCATTATGTACTTAACATGTAATGAGAGACCTGGGGACACAAGGTGATAGATATCCTGCACTGGACAAACATGTGGCTGTAGTGTTTACAGAAACATACCATATACCCACCTAATCATGAAGGTTGTCAGATCTAGATAAGGGGAGGTCATTGTGGCTCTGCAGTCATCCTTCATCAGCATTACAATTGACTACAATAGCCCCTGTGGGATGTACCTCAGCAGACACCTCCATCAACTGTAAAGTCCCCAAAAGTACCTCACCAGGAGTATCAAAGAGCTTGAACAGATGCCATGTGTTGCCTGATTAAACAAACTGCAGCACCACACACTGCCATACTGCCCACCCAGAGGCAAGCTGTGCCTGATGTATAAAGCCATGTCCAAGCTGGAATCAATGAACATGCTGCACCTTGTACATTCTGAATGGCAGTGAGCTATGCACATGAGACCTGAACCCCAGCACTGACATACATAGGACAAGCTGTACTGAATGATCCATAACACAGAAGCCACCCCACTCTTGAGTAAACTCCCAGTACAGGTTAGCCAGAGAGTCACTCATCGACTCTCCTCAAGAGGAATCTTGATGAGTGGATGGGAGATGGTAGGCTTACCCTGGGTATCACTGTTATGTCACAGGTAGACGGAGGCACAGTATACTAACCATGACATATGTCATGGCAAACTCCACTTACAATGTGTGTCGAAGGACAAACACACTCTCCGACTAGCATTAGAAATGGCCTAGGGCACATTGCTAGTGTTTGCCAATGTACACCTATGTTGTGGAATACACTACCAATGTTGGACAAGCCTGGTTTAAGTAGTTCATATCTGAACATAATGCAACATGGTCAGATGTGCACAACTGGCCCCTAACCAGGCTGTTGTGCTCACTATGGAAATGTAAAGCAGTGATAGGACTAAAGCCCAGGATACTGTCCACCACAGTGAAAGTACTGAACCAGTACACTATACGGTACTACAGTGTTAGGTCAGTATGAAAGGATGTTGACAACTGTATGCAAAGTATCCCATGCAAACCCTGCAGGCACAGTATAATCCCTGTTGTGTTTACACACAAAGCAGTTGGACAGTAACTACACAACATGACACACAACACACAACCATAAACAGGAGATATTGTTGAAGTTCACACTCATCCACAAATTTGGTGGGCTGCAGAGTTCAACATATGGAAAGCTCACACTGGGCATGCTCGCACACTTTGATAAATGAGACATATGTCAGACAACGTGCCATGGGAAGGCTGAACTGGGCATGCTCAAACACTTAGACCAAATCTCAGTTTAGCAGTTGGCCACACATATCTGGTATTTGTACGTGTTATTCCAGGAACCAACCACATTACAGCAATCTGCCCAGTGCACACAGTTAAATGACTACAGAGACATACGTGATATAGTGGATCCCTCCCATATTCAAACATCTTCCACAGATACACAAGTTGTTCATACAAACAGGGAATGTTATGGCAATAAAGACCTGCAAACAGTCTATCAGCAACAAATAATGTGCATCTGACAATTAAACATATGGGTGTAGAGGTCAACACTAGGCTGTTTGCCCTAGGGAATGACAGCTTAGCCAGAGTGTGCTTGGCATCTGCCTCCCCAGTACAGTAGGCTACTGTGCCACTGTAAAGTAGGTCACATAAGGCACCGTGTGAGGCTAGTGTGCTGTGCCTCTGTCAAGCAGGGACACAGTGGAGATCCCAGGGTTTGAATTTGCTAAGTCACATCCATGTTGTTGGCGTGTGCTGGAAGAGGGTTGCTGAGGACCTCTAACAGTAAGTGGGCGTCAATAACAGACTGTCGTGATGATTATGAGGGATTAAAGTGTCGTGCCGGTACGGTTCAGAGATGTCCTCCCTCTGTGGGCTACTGCTCTGCAATGTATTAGCTCACTCTGTCTGTTGGACAGCTCATATATGGCTGGAGTACACCTGACAGGTGTCCTGTTGTGGAGCAGTCATGGGTATATTTGGGATAGCATGATCAATGCAAACCTTCCACATGCTCATAGAATGCAATTGTCAAGGATTATGCAGAGTGGCCTGTATACTCCCCCAGCATGGGTCCTTTGAAGTCTTCCACCCCAGTCTTCACAGTCTGCTTTTGATAAATGCAGTTTGTTTGCAGTGACAACCTTGCCTGGGGGTGGGGATGGGATATGGATGTCCAGGGAAAGGTGGGTATGGTCAAATATGAACAATGGTGGTCTACCTCTGGTGTGGAACAGTGAGTATCCATGTTGCAGATGGTCAGGTGCAATATGTATTCCCCCTTGTGGCTGTGGTGAGTGGTTCTGCCATAGCACATGGACTCACAAATTGTAGTGGCTGTAGGGTAATGTTGTAGAGGCCTGAGTAGTTCCCACACACAATATGCCTGCACCTGACGTTAACAACTGGAATGGTGTATGTGAACACCTGCATATCTTGGCACTGTTCCCAGGGAAGCAAAGCGTGTGTCCTGGATGTGGGAGGGGTGGTCTGGACTGGTTGTGTTGTGTGTTACAGGTCCTGTGGTCACGAAGCATGGTATAGAACATAACCTGCCAGTGTGATGTGCATATCTTACCCTGAAGTAGGTGTCTGCAAATGCATATATATGCTATCCCCCACCTGACAGGTAGTACTAGATGTACATACCTCTGTAGAAATAATGATGTCAGCACCCTATAAATACTGCAGGTGCAGAACAAATGCCCAGTAATTCGGATAGTGCGCTCTGCTAATGCATCTCCCTCAAGTGTCATAATATAGTTAGGTAGGGGTTTGAATCCTGCAAATCCTCAGTGTATGTGTGTGTGTGTGTGTGTGTGTGTGGGTGAGCGGGGTTGGTGTGTGTGCAAGTCTGTGTGAGGGAAATGTCCCCTTTCGGCAACTGGGAAAACACACTAGAGGATGCACATTCCCTTTCTAAATACTGAAGATGTCAGTACCCTATAAGTACAGCAGGAGAAGGGAAACCTCCCAGTAATGCAAATAGCGCACTCTGCTAATGCGTCCATCTCGAGTGTCATAACATAGTTAGGTAGGGGTTTGAATCTTACAAATACTCAGTGTGTGTGGAGGGGGGTTAGTGTGTGTGCAAGTCTATATGAAAGAAATGTCCCTTTTGGCAACTAGGAGAACACACTACAGGATGCACATTCCCCTTTCTAAACACTGATGATGTCAGCACCCTACAAGTACAGCGGAAGAGGGCAAATCTCCCAGTAATGCAAATAGCATGCTCTGCTACTGCATCTCTCACAACTGTCATAGCACAGTTAGTTATGGCTTTGAATTCCACACATGCCACGTGTGTTTTTGTCACACAGTCTGCCCATGTGTGTGGGTTGTTGTTCACAATAATGCATGACATCGATTAAACCAGTAATGGCAATGGACACAGATGATGTATGTGTGTGCCAAATACACATATGTACCTGTGACCTTCAACAGTTACCATGTCTGACGCCTGCCACATGTGAATACATGGTATTTGCACTGGATAACATTATGACTGTGGCCTTCTGTGCGGGTGCTGCATGTGGTGTGTGTATATACAGTGTGAGATGTAGATGGTATCATCCTAGCAGCGAAGGATACACATCTGGTCTGGGGCATATAGTCTACATGTTGTTGATGAACAGGTGCTGCATGTTTTCACCTGTTGTGGGAGTGGTAACAAGTTGTTCCATAGCAATGCAGTGACTACATGCTAGGAACCTTTCAGCTAGGGTGTTGTAGCTACAGTAATTCATCAGCATTCAGTAATACGTCAGCATTCCTGGTGAGGGTATGATGCCAACCAAGGTCAGGGTCATACCAGCCTGTGCCACATGTTCAGAGAGTCCTTCCATGTTCCCTATCATGTAGTCCAGGGAGGTACATCATAGGTCAGCCATAGTGGCATGGACAATGACTGAGTCATATGTGTCCATGCCTCTGACTGACCTGTATACTTGTGTTATGTGGTGGACCATAGTGCCCCATGGGCATATCACTGTGACCTTCACCTTGTCCAGCCTGGTGAGCGTGACCTCAGTGTACCGGACAATAAAGGTACCTAACACAACTGTAGCAGGTGTGTTGTCTAGCCGTACAGGCTGTGACTGTTTGGCACACAGGATTTGTGTGCTATGTGTTATGCGTGCTGTGTTCTGGCATAACGTATGCCTGTGTGCCAGCTGCAGAGGTGTCTGCCACTCAGGCAGGATGCTATTCTTAGGCTCCATGAATGGCCCAGTGTGTTCACGTGTTTGTATTGCTGTCAGTGTAGGTCTACATCAGACTGGTATTGTAGTCACTGTAGTATTTCATGCCACCTGACAGGTTATGCCAGTACTGGGTTCAGAGTGCTTAGTCCCCAGTTTGGCTATGTGGTTGCATCTCATACATGTGTTGTACGTCCATGTGTAGGAGAGAGGGTTGACTATGTACATGTGGCAGCTGTGACATTGCCACATGACCCACATATTCCACAACTGTACCATAGAGGTGACTGACAAGTGACCTTTGCACATGCTACCATAGTATTGTGATTGTCATGGTGATTAACAGCACATAGGGCCAATGGGGAACAAGGTACATAGGTTCATAGGTTCATAGGTTCATACTAGGCTATCTGCCCTAGGGCATTTATAAACCTAGCCAGAATGTGTTTGGCTTTTGCCACCCATTGTAAATTTATCTTGCTATGCCCTTTTTCGAGGTTAGTATACTGTGCCTATGTCTAACAGTGACATAGAAGTGATACCTGGGGTAAACCTACGATGTCCCATCCACTCATCAAGATTCCTCTTGAAGAGAGTCAATGAGGGACTCTGCCTAACCTGGACTGGGATTTTATTCCAGAGTGAAGGGAGCCTCTGGGTTATGAATCTGTCCCTCCAGCATGTCCTATTTATTTCAGTGCCGATGTTCAAGTCTCTCGAGCATGTAGCTCGATGGGTTTGGATATTCTGAGGTGTACCATGCCCATTAATTCCGGGTTGGACATGGCTTTATACGTCAGACACAGATCGCCTCTGAGCAGGCGGTATGCCACTGAGTAGAGCTGGAGTTTCTTTAACCGGTCAGCATATGGCATCTGTTTGAGCCCTTTGATCCTCTTGGTGAGGTACTTTTGGGGTCTTTCCCAGTTGCTGCAGGTGTCTGGTAAGGTACATCCCAACAGGGGCATTGTACTCAATTATGGGCCTGATGAGGGATGAGTAAAGAGGCACAATGTCCTCCCCTGATCTAGATGTGAATCCCTTCATGATGAGGTGGGCTATATAAAATGTTTTTCTAACCACTTTGGCCACATGGTTGTCAAATAAGAGATTGCTATCAACTTGGGTCCCCAGGTCCCTAATTACTTCTTCTGTACTTAATGGATTACCACCTATGTGGTACTTTGTGGGCACTTTGTTTTTGCCAAAGGGGATGACTATACACTTTTTTGCATTCAGCTTGAGGCCATGGCTCTGGCACAAGTTGTCTGTTTCTATGAGGCCCTTTTGGAGGATGCTTGTGTCGGCTGGAGAGTCGATTATGGTGGCCAGTTTTCAGTCATCTGTGAATTTGGTCAGCCACAGTCCTTCCGTGTTGGCCTGTACCTCCGAGAAATATATACCGAACAAGAGAGGTCCCAGGACTGAGCCTTGTGGGACACCACTTGAAACTGGTTTGGAGTCTGACATGGCTCCAGCAATTCTAACCATGTGGCTCTGTCCTTGAGCCAGTGTGCAATCCATCTAGTGACATAGGGGTTTATATTTAAACTGGTGAGCTTCCCTAGAATGCCCAAGTGGGGTATTGTATCGAAGGCTTTTGCGAGGTCCAGGTAGGCTGTGTGGACAACCTTCCCCCTCGTCAATGGCCTTGGTGACTGTTTCAAAGAAATCAACCAGGTTTAAGAGGCAAGATCTACCCTTAACAAAGCCAAACTGGGTATGATCCAGTGTCTGTAGGTCCCCAATATCTTTATTTATGGGGTCCATGATGATCCTTCCCATAGCTTTGGAGACCAAGCTAGTCAGGCTTATGGGGCGATAGTGTCCAGGATCCGTTGAGGCACCACCTTTATGGAGAGGGACCACTGTTGCTGTACGCCACTCTTTGGCCACATATCCTGTAGTAAGGCTGGGATTGAACAGTAGTTTTATGTTTGGGTGTAGCTCTTCTTGGAGTTCATGTAGGAAACAGCCCGGGACACTGTCTGGTCCCATTGATGCTGTGTTTTCTGCTTTGGAGAGGGTGGCTCTTACCTGAGCATCTGAGATGTCAGGGGGGCAGCACTGTGCTGGGATAAATATTTGCCCTTTCGGTGTGGAGGGGGGGGAGAAGTTTGCACTGAACCTGTCAGCTAGGATGTTGGCAATGTCTGTGGGTTCGGTGTTTCTTTTGACATTTTTGACTACCTCTGAGCATATCTGGGAATTACCACCCAGGTTCCTAACATAACTAAAGAAAGCCTTGTGATTATCCTTAGTGTCCTGTGCAATTTTCTCTCGAAGCTGGCCTTAGACAATTTTATGAGTGCCCGTAGTTTTTGCTAATACTGATCAGTGATGCCTTCCCTTTTTGGGATATTGCTGTATCATTTAGTAGCTTCCTCCTTCTATTGTATAGTTTGTTTATGGCTGGGGTCCACCAGACAGGACGTTTGCCTTTGGAGGATTGGGTCTTGGTTTTATTTGGGATCGCATGATCCATGCATTCCCGAAGGTGTCCATAGAATGCGTTTATAGAGGAGTCTGCGGTCTGGGCCGTATTTTCCACAGGCCCGGGGGCTTTGAAGGTTTCCACCTTGGTTTTGAGGAGTGTGAATTTGCTTTAGAGAAGTTGTTCACTGTGGTTTTCTAGGCAGGGGGTGGGGTCGGGATGTGAATATCCAGTGAGATTAGTTTATGGTCTGATCTTACCAGTGAGGGATACACTTCTGGTCTGGAGCATAGAGTCCCCATGTTGGTGATGATCAGGTCCAGTATGTTTTCCCCTCTTGTGGGAGTGGTAACAAGTTGTTCCATAGCATTTGAGTTCATAAATTCTAGGAATCTTTGGGCTAGGGTGTTGGAGCTAGAGTCATGCTCCCAGTCTATGTTTGTGTAGTTGAAGTCGTCCAATATAATGGTGTTTGGAGAGACCTTCATATTTTCCACTGTTCTCAGGAAGGCTGAGTGCAGTTATTGGGTTTGGGAGGGTGGTCTGTAGCAGGCTATAACCTGGAAGGCAGTTTTACCCACTGTTAGTTGCACATGGATAGTCTGTGATGCTTGGTGCTTTGCCACCAACCTGGAGGTGTGGGTATCTTTGATGAATATCGATACTCCCCCTCCTTTTGTGGTTCGGTCCAAGTTTTGGGGCTGAAAAGCATTGTATGAGGTATAACCTGGTAGTGCTGGAGTGCTCCCGGTAGCCCTGAACCAGGTATCTGTTACTGCACAGATATCGATGTTCTCCATGCTAAGGAGAGTTTCGAGTGTGTGCATCTTGAGGTTTAGACTTCTGGCATTGAGTAGCATTACTCTTAGTTTCTTATCCCTTGTGATACCTATGGAGGTGGGTTTGTCTTTTGAGCCTTGCCTAACAAAGGCACTATGGGGGTAGCAGCAGCCTTTGCCAATATCCGAAAGCTCAGGAGTGACAGGTGCAAGCTGTCCCTAGCGAAGCAGGTGGTTCAACACAACAGAGGGTGAGTATGTGAGGGTGTAGTGCCTGTGATTAGTTAGCAGTGGCATATATGACTGCTCACATGGACAAATGCCAGGTAAGTCATATGCAATGTGTCACAGGCAACGTACATGTGAAAAGGACAAACAGTGACGTTCTGTCAACTGAGACATGGACATACATATTGTAAGCTATGCAGATGTCACTAGGAGTCCACAGAAGCTCTGTAACTCTGCATTGCAGGTGGGATCAGTATTCCAGGGTAACTGCAAGCAAACATGCATGCAAACAAAGCTACAGTAAGCAGGGCTGCATGTAGTCCATTGTACAACAAACAAGCTGTACCACTTCCAGTAGGTAACACTGCAAATATGCAGGCACTATGCACATGTACATGGAAATACACAGGTCAGATGGCTAGGGTCCAGTCTCAGCGCACACAAGTGTACAGACCATGTACCGTCAGGACGTACAATAACTGGATGGAAACCCATGTGCTCATACCTGCAGTGATACACATGTCAAATAACAGACACTGAGCCTTCACTCAGTGGTTCCATACTTAGTAGGATGTATGCTACCTGGCCTGCCACCACAGTATCCCTGACATGTAGGGGGACTCTCCCTCCTGTGACAGTTAGTTTTGTGTGTTGGGGCTGTCTAGCATGGTATGAGATGTGAGCTTGCAGTGCTAGGGTGCTCCTATGTGTCCTGTACCAGTCGTGTATTACTGCACACATATCAACATCCTCAAACATCTGCATTTCAGAGTCCAGTGTGGGCAACATGCCACTTGCAGTTTACATGTCCATCATTGCGTATTAATACTTTCATTACCTTATCCCCTGTGCTACCTATGTATGTAGCCTTCTGTTGACATCCTTACCACCAGTATGCCAACATGTGCAGATGATACACTATGGTACTTACCATGGGTGTAGATAACAGTACATGACAATCATACCCTTACTGCATCAGGCATGCTGTGATATACCCACAATTATATCAGCACACAGTACTGTTAACAACATGATACTATTACTACACATCTATGTAGTCACCCTGTGCATCAGCAACATGTTAACCTGTACCTGCACTGATGTTACAGATTGCAGGAGGTGGCACAGTTTCATCATATGCACAGGGTGTGAACTTGGTATGCCTGAGTCAGCCACCAATACCACCAATTGACATGTATGTGTATGAGTGTTGGTGATGGACAGCAGTACAAGGTGGGGCAATGTTGATGCAGTGTGTGCGTGTATGCGGTAGCCCTAGGTTTTGTCAATTCGCATGTGTGTATGGATGCACACAGTTCTACCTCATGGCTGCCATATACTGGTGTTTGTGGACAGCCGCAGACTGTACCTGCCAGGTCATACAGATCAGTGTCTCTGGCCACGGACACGGTACCTGTGCCTTGCAGGGGTGCTACGGACTGTATCCAGTATCAACCCAGACTGGGTACTGTCATCAGAAGCAGGTGTTCATTGACTGGACACAGATCCCTGTTGGGCCTGGCCAGAGCCATGTGCACGTGGTCTTCTGGGGTGGCCTGAGGACAGCACAGACCCAGCATTGCTGGGGCTGCTGCTGGCACTATGGGGGCAGCCGCGGCCCTGTTGTCATCCGTGATGACTGCCAGCTGCTGCTGTTGCTGGCATACGCCCATGTCGACACCTCAACCATCCACCATTGCCCTGGCTCATGGACATGTAGTTGTGGAACCGGTCTAATATGTCCCCACAACATCTGTCTATGACATCGGTGAAATTACGGATGGTAGCCACAATGTCACGCATACTGTCAGTCATGGCTGTGCGGCATGCTGTCAGCTCCCTCAGACCCTGTCTGGTGTACCGTTCCATACGTGACTGTGCCTGCATGACAGCCCAAAACATAGCTGAGGTTGTAAGACCTCTGTGGGCACGTCTGACAGGGGCAGTATGCCCACGGATGCTCCCACGAGAACCCCTGGACATCTGTCTGTGTGGTACCATCTCAGGGCCATGCCCATGGCTGCTGTGTGGGGATGCATGTGCCACAGATGCCACATTACCCTGGTCAATGCCCACTGTATGCTGTCCATCACCTAGGGATATTGGTGACAAAGGGTGTATTGGCAGGATAACTGTGTGCATTGATGGGGTTGACAGCTGTGTATGGTCAATTGGCTGACCAATGACGGACCCTGGCATACCTTCCTGTGCCATTACACAGATGTCATCCTTATCAGTACCCATGACACCTGATTCAGGTTCCCTGCTGCATGATACCAGAGCAGCACCAGAACCTGTGGGAGGGAAACAGGAAACACAGTTTACAATGTCTACACAATATTACCAGTGATGCACACATCCACACATGCACAGGTCCACACATGCACACATGCACGCATGCACACGTGTACACATGCACACATGCACACATGCACAGGTGCATACATGCACACATGCACGCATGCACACATGCACACGTGCACACATGCACACGTACACATGCACACATGCACACAGTTGCACACAGTTGTACACTACTCAGTATGCGAGATATCAACACACAGACACAGACACACCTGCATGCATACACAGAGCACTACTCAGTGAGCCTAATATTACTATTACTATCAAGACTATTAAAGGTATTGTTAATACACACTCACCAGCATGGATAGGCTGCATTGCTGTTACACTGGAGGGACCTGCAGAAGTGAGGAAACTAATGTCAGTGGGCACAACTGTGCCATTGTTACTGAGTATGATACAGGTCAGTAGTACAACAGTCGCCTTTCACAGGTCAGCTGCTGATATTGAGGATATCACACTTGCACATTAAATACTATGATGACAGCTACAAACCAAGGACACACCTCACACATGCATTAACTACCAGTGTACACAACAGTCAACTATACATATGGCATATTACCTGCATGCTCATAGTCTTGCTGCTGCGTGGCTCCAGCCTCCATCATAATGCATGTCTGCTGCTGTTGTTGTTGTTGGCGTGCTGGAGCCACTACACTCATGAGTAGTCCCTCCAGTCTGGTGAGTGGGGGATGTGTAGCCACTCCAAACCAAATGCTATGCACGTGGGGGATGCAGGGCCTAACCAAACCATGAAGAAACAAAAATGGCCAGCAAGGTTTAGCAGTCGAATATGCAGCCCAAATCAAGATAGTGAATGATCAGAATTTTATTATAAATAAAAAACAGACCGGTTTCGGCAAAATGATGTCTTCTTCAGTGTTGAGCAAACAATCAAAATAGACACAATAAAAAATGCAAATTTATACAGAGTGCTAACCAATAGGCACATGAATGTGCTGTTAAAACTCATGAATAATACATGATGTATTGTGAACTGGCTAACACTATACCTGAGACCATGGCTAATATTTGTGTTACACCTGAAACAGATAGTTCCAAAGACATCACAAAAACAAAATCATAATAGACTATGGAACCATAAAGGCTATAATTATACATAATAAAATATGTACATCCATAGTCATGATTATATTAAATATAAAAATATATATAAATGAAAGAAAAGAAACTGTAAGGGGCCCATTTCAAAAATATATGTAGTGAATAGCTCTAGCTACTCCTTGTAATATATATATATATATATATATATATATATATATATATATATATATATATATATATATATATATATATATATAAAGAATGTGCATTAAATGATTCAGAAAATATTATACCTAATATAGCTGGTAAATAAAGTGGGAGTCTATACATCCTTCTCCATTGACTGAGTGTTAAAGATGATCATTGAGACCAGGTGGAAAAAGTCCGCCCAAAGTGATTATCCAGTACTTTTCTTTGTGGTTGAGGATACCATGCCACCCTTGTGGGTTGCTGCGATCACCCACTATTCGGTCAATAATCATAAACATGAACTGTGCTTTGGATGTTTTAAAACATGTCGATATAAGGCATTAGTCTCCCTTTTGTTTTTAATGTCACTTCGATGTTCATTTATTCGTGACCTGAGTGGCCTAGAAGTCTGACCAACATAGAATGCCCCACAGTGACATGATGCCAGGTAAACAACCCAATCCCTGCTACAGTTCCCAAAGATTTTGCAGTCGAAGACCTTACTAGTGTTGCGACTCAAAAAATTCTGAGACTTGGTAATCTGTTTACAAGACCCACAGTGGCCACATGGATGTGTACCCAATAGTTCATGTCCCATTATTGTGAGCTGTTTATGAATTGCTCCACCACTACCAATATGTTTGTAATGAGATAGATGGGACCCCAATGTTTTGCCTTTTCTATATGAGAATTGACATTCCTCTCCCAGAAAAGATCTGAGTTGTTCATTGGCTAATAGGATATTCCAATGTCTGTTCATGATATCCCTAATCACGTAATAGGTCCTACCATATGTTGTGATAAATCTGATGGTGGGTGATCTGGAATCACCAGAAGAAGTCTTATAATCTAGCAGTCTGTTCCTATTCATCTGAGAGGATCGTGTCCATGCTGTGTTGATATCTGCAAAGTTATACCCCCTACTGGCAAATCTGCGACATAAGTCAAGACTAGCAAGGTCATAATCTGATTTGGTAGAGCTAAGGCGTTTCATTCACATAAACTGTGAAACCGGGATGTTTCTGATGGTATGACGTGGGTGCATGCTTGATGCATGTAATAGAGTATTATATTGGGGGTATTTGCGAAACACTCTGGTAACCACGGTATGGTCATGATTTCTTGAAATAGTTACATCCAAGAAATTGATAGTCTGCATATCAAAGGTAAAAGAAAATTCAATTCCCCAGATGCTGCCATTGAGATATTCTACAAATTCATGCAAATATCCCATATCCGCACGCTATACCATCCAACAGTCATCCAGGTACCTACGCCAGATATCCATTTCTACCAGGTATATATTATGAGATGCATCATAAATCATGCACTCTTCAAAAAATGCCATAAACAGGTCGGCATAAATGGGAGCAAAAGATGCTCCCATAGCTGTACCCTGTAGTTGCCAATAGCATTGTCCTTGAAAATAAAAAACATTTTTGTTGAGTACATGTTCCGACATGCAAATCAATAGCGTATTGAACCCGGGTGAGTATAAACCAGCCCTATCCAACCAATATTTGAGGGCTTGTAAGCCAGCCCAATGTGGTATACTGGTATACAAGGCCTTGACATCCAGTGAGCACATTAGCCACCCAGGCTCTAATTGTGTGTCCTCAATGATTTTCAGGAACTGTGTAGTGTCCTGTATCCTTGCCCTGACCAAACCCAAATGAGGTTTGAGATATTGTGTCAGGAAGGCTGACAGGGGTTCAGTCAAAGAACCAATGCCTGAAACAATTGGTCTTCCTGGAGGTTTGGTTAGTGATTTGTGAATCTTGGGTAATAGATACATAATCGGCTTACGGGGGTCCTTAACCGAAAGTTGTATAACACATTTTTTGCTGATGATGCCTTCCTCACATGCTAGATTCAGAAAAGAGTCAATTTCGTGCTTAAAATTCGGGGTTGGGTCTATGGCCATGTTCATGTAACATGCTGTGTCTGATAGCTGGGATAAACCCTCTTGAAGGTAATCACTCATGTTTTGTACAACCACGGCCCCACCCTTATCTGCTGGTAATACAACTATGTCTTTGTTGTTACGTAGCTGTTGGAGGGCAATGCTCTCCTGCTGTGAAAGATTATGTCTCAACATAGTATATCCATAATTTTGAAAATGTAAGTCCCTGAACACTGACTGCATAAAAATCGACACATGCTTGTTCATAGGAGGCTGGAATTCAGATTTACCAAATCTAAATTAATTAGATCTTTGAGATATGTCATCTGCAAAAGAACAACTTAAGGTTAAGACTACGACAAAAATCAATAACATCTGTAACTATGTGGTATTCATTAGAAAAAAAGCCAGGTATAAAACTAAGCCCTTTATTCAAAAAAATTTGTTGATCACCAGATAAATTTACATTGGATAAATTTAAAACATTTTGGTTGAGTTGTTCATCTTGACTTATGTTAGAAAATTCTGGATCAAGCCCTCCAGGGAATGCTCTAATGGGTCTTTTCTTATGTTTCCTTCCTCCTCTGTGTTTGAAACCATTTCAAAAGGGATATTTTTATTTGTTTTCTTTTTGTGTGGTGATCCCCTATCCCCTGAGCTGTCATAATCTGTAAGAGAGGAATCCTCTCCTGAAGTGCTATTGTTGAACCCATCCCTATTTTTTCAGAATAGATCTTGGTCTTTTCTTGGGGCGACCAGAGGCAGGCCCCTGACCAACCTCTGCAAATCTGACAGAACGATTAAGCTCAAAGGGATGTCCCCTTTGATAGTCAGAATAATCTCTGTGAAATTTTTTAATCTTTCTTTCTTTGATAATTTTTTCGTGGTTTGTCAATTCTTTAGATAACTTCTTAATGTTATCCTGAAATTTTGGTAGGGACTCAAATTTTTTACAATCACAACACAATGTTTTAACCTCCTGAATGTTCACATCTACCATTCTCTCATAGTATTGTAAGAGAACATTCACAAATAACATAGACCCAGTTTGTAAAGCCTCCTTCCAATCACAATTCAACTTGTTATCCGGTCTACCTACCAGTGGTTGGAGCCGTATTCTCAAGCCCCTCGGAGCAATATTCTTGTTAGAATATGCTCTGAATAATTTCAGATGTGTAGCCACCCCACCACCTGTGGCGACCTGTTGCCTGTGGATATCCGACGCACGCTGACGGACATTTATGATTAAATCACTGCAGTGATGTCATACCTACTCATATGTCCTATTATGAGTGCCTATGTCATTTACCCGACGGACCAGGTCTTGCCACAGTGCAGCCCTCTCCTGCTGATTCTGGCTGGTGCGGGAAAAGAGTATTGCATAATCCCGCACCAGGCTCTGGTGTATCTCCTCATCCTCAGCTGCAGAATAAGCTGGATTTCGCGGGTGAGCCATGTTCCTGAAAAAGGAAATAACATGATATCAGCAATATATGTCAGCAGAATTTGGCACACATACTACACATGCTACTCGACTGTTATGATACATATCTCACATATATAGCATCTGTCTGTCTATTGGTGGATACACATGTAAATGGCCAGGTATCAGTGCTCAGCCAGCAACTGTGCAACAGTACCTGGCACACTCCATACGACATACTACCAAACCCCAGCAGTCAGAACACTGATTCAGGTCCAGAGCACCTCCTCACTCTGGGGGTTTGTATCTAGGTACTGTATGGGCTACATCATCAACTACTGTGAGCTGACCACAAACTAATTGCCCTGGATATACATATCCCACCTCCACCACCAGCACAAACGACTATAGCGAATAACATTGCAAATGCAAACTTTACACTTTGTAACAGTGACATGGTATCCTTTCAGCCCACTGGGCCAGTGGAAGACACAACCCACAATGCTGACCCCTTCACAAATGATTTCTATGGACATCTCCGAGAATGCATGGATCATGCAATCCCATATAAGACCAAGACACTCTCCACAAAGGGACAGCATCCTGTCTGGTGGACCCCAGCCATAGACAGATTGTATTACAAAAGATGGAAGCTACTGCAAGTCAGAGCATAATTCCATAAAGGGAAGGCATGTCTGAGCAGCACTAGTAAGGATCTATTTTCTCTCATACAAACATCCATGGGCAACTTTGAGAGGGAAATCAACAGGGACACTACAGATAACCACAAGGCCTTCTTCAGTTATGTTAGCAACCTGGTCAGAAACCCTCCACTATGCTCATAGTTAGTAAACAACAACAAATAATTCACTGAACCCACATATATTGGCAACATTATGGCAGACAGGTTCAGTGCAGGTTTCCCCCCTCCCTCTCCCCCAAAATAAGACATAGTTATCCCAGCTGACTGTAACCTCCCTGTCATCACAGATGTCCAGGTGAGAGCCGCCCTCAGGAAAGCAGAATACACAACATTAATGGGACCTGATGGTATCCCCGGTTGCATGCTACATGAACTCCAAGAGGAGCTAAACACACATATAGAAGAGCTATGTAACACTAGCCTGACTACAGGATATGTACCTGTACACTGGCGCACAGCAGCAGTGGTTCCACACCACGAAGGAGGCACCTCTACATACCAATACAATACAACACAATACAATACATTACAATACAATACTATACAATATGCTATTGCCCCTGGGACTACAGCAGCATACTGTTCTGCTACCCTGACCATTGTGACACATGTGGTGTGATGGTACCTGCTGCTGTCAAACAGTTACACAGGGTGACTCATATGGCATATTACCTATCTGACTAACATTCATCAGGGGTATGTGTGACATGTACTCATGGGGAGTCTTGCTTCTTAACACTGTGTGGTTTATTGCAGGGTATGTCTTATCTGTGGGTAGGAACCTGTACCTCCATCATGTACTCTCTATTGCAGTGGCACGGGCGACACACAGCAGTCATTTAGGTTGTGGATGTTGTGAGGTGTTACTATGATTGCTGGACATCTGTCATGGGTGTGACTTAAGTATGTAAATCCAGGAGTGGTAACCTCTATGTGGGTAGTATGTGTGTACTCTGTGGTGTTGTCAGTCACTGTGCATTGGTAATGTGTATGAGTGCATTGTCACAGTGTTGTACATGTCACTGTGTCCTTCTCCATATCTGTAGCTGTCATGTGAGGTACATACCATGGCAGCCATTATGTGGTGTGGAGGGGTACACTGACCTACATGTCCGTAGCTGACACACCATGTCTGCTGACACATACCATGTGCAGGTATTCCAGGAATAGTGTACCACTGTGAATATCATTGGGGGGACTATTGTACACATTTATGACCCTGTTCACCCCTGACACATGCAGTGGTGGGCAGCCAATCACATATCTGGTGGTTACTGGTGTAGGTGATTTGAAATGGGGTATGGTACTCCAGTTTTGACACTGGTGTTCACTCCATGCCTTTGTCACCAGGCACTTGTTGCAATACATCTGTACACATGTGCCTCACTCAGAATATATATACATCTCTCTCTCTCTCTCTCTCTCTATATATATATATATATATATATATATATATATATATATATATATATATATATATATATATATATATATATATATATATATGTCTGTATACATATACACATATATATATTGATGTACATATATTGCTATAGATAATGAGAGAGGGGGGGTGTGACAGAGAGGGGGTGAGAGTGACAGAGGGGGTGGGACAGGGGGTGTGTGAGATCGTCATATACAGTCATACCTGTAGATAGTCAGATCTGTCTGTCTATGTATATGTATCTACATATATCTATATCTGTATGTGTGTATTACATATATATGTTTGTACATATTCTATCTACATCTGTCTATGTATTCCTACATCTCTGTCTATGTATGTATACATATATGCATATTATATATATATATATATATATATATATATATATATATATATATATATATATATATATATACATACATACATATTTTGACATACATTATCCATATGATAGGTATATCAACATGTTTGTTTACCATACTGTATACACACACTAACATACTGCTAAACATACATAACTGTGAAACCTACTTTGTACATTGCACTACAACCTACATTCAACCTACATTGACATGTGCACATAGATGCTCTCACATACAAATGTATGTACAGCTTTCACTGATAGTTGCTGTATGTCCCTGCCCTTTGCACATCTTCATATACATATGGATACAGACCAATGACACATATGGAGGGTTCACAGTATGTAGACTTTTATAGTATTACTTTACATTACCTGTGTTTGTCACAGCTGCTTGTGTTGCCATCTGGTTTTGTGTCCTGCTCCTCCACTTGCCAGTTGTCAGCTTTCAGGTGGCTGTTGCTGACCAGTTTTGTTTGTGTATGGTTAATTTTATTTCTCTCTCTCTCTCTCTCTCTCTCTCTCTCTCTCTCTCTCTCACTACCTCTTCAGGGTGCAATGAAAGTATTGCATGTGTGGACTGGGAGTACAGCATGCTTTTGTAGGTATCTGCATGTGTCCATGTGATGGCCTCTGCACCAATTGTTAGCCAGCATTTGGTAATTGCATGCAGCCAGTTGTGTACTGATTGCAGTTCTCACTGTGATTTCAGGACAGTGCTATAAAAAGGTATGTGAGATAGGCATAGCCCTTTCAGATTTTAAGGGCAGGGACCATGCTGGTATGCTGTGGACACTGTTCTGTGAGTGTAAAGGTTGGTATCTCTCTCATATTTCCAGCTGTGTTGTAGATTAACATTTCTCCATTCATTTCTCCATTTTCCTGTACTAACTGTGTATGTACACTGACACCTAAGACTACTACTACTGTTAATGTGGGTGTGTGTGCTTTCCTGTGGGACATGTGGTGTAACTGGTGTATAGCAGTGGCTCTTGCACTTTGTTGCTATGGCTTCAATATTTGCCCTTTACAGTCACTGCTTGTATGCCTGCTAGGTGTCTTGACTGTAGTGTGCTGCTGTGGCTTTCCTATTTTCCATGTACATTCACACCTTGGAATGCTTGCTATATCTGCTAGGGTGTTACAGCATGCATTGTGGTCTGGCCATGGTGTGGGCCTTGACATCTATTAGGGTATTTGAGTATGCTGCTGAGCAGGCCTCAGAGACTCTCAGGTGCATCTGTTATCTGCCTCATGGAATGATACATATCAGTGGGGTACACCCATTAAATTGTCTGGTATTCTGCAGTTGTGACTGTGGGATAGCATGAGCATATGTATTACTACACTATTTCTGCTGTGCAAGTGGTGCATACTTTCAGGACTTCATAGTTACCATTGCATGTGTTGTAACACCTTTCTGCCTACTGTTTGTACATTTCACATGGAGTCTGTGGGGCATCCCTGTAACTCAGTCACTGTTGCTATGTCTAGGCTCTTAACTATTCAAATATGGTGGTGTCAGACCTCTCAAGTGTACAAATATTTGCAGGTTGTCCACATTTCTGCCTCATATTTTGGTCAATATCTCATGCACAGCTCTTTCTGGCAATTCACTCTGGGCTCAAGTCAGAATATAGTGACAAACATTTAAGTTTCAGACTTCATACCCTTCCAAACATCCAACAAAATGCAGAACCTGTTACTCTCTGAACTGTCTAAGTTTGTTGTAACATTATTTGTAATGTGTCCCTGGTTTTGGCCCTTTGCTCCACATATTTTATTACTTGGTCTGGATGTGTTCCTGTAACAGGTTGTGGGGTATGGGCAGTGATTATCCTGCTGTGAGTATGTGTGTGGCTTGCAAGGTGCTACAGTGACATTATTACCTACTAGCTACCAACTAGCATGGCTGTTTCTGTTCACACACTACTATTATAGAAATCCATTAGATTTGACAGTAAATATACATGACATGCTTTGTGTACTACACATCCTATATTCCCTTTACATTCATTCCTGCTATTACATGATATATTTATTGTAGCACAATGTTCTTATATAACAGTCATGGCTTAGTGGTAAGTCATACAGACTACTGTTTCCAAGGTCCTGGGTTTGGGACTGACAGTGGGATTTTATTTTGCTTTTGAGCAGACTACAGGACCTGTCATTCAGAGTGACTAAGGCACTTTTAAGCAGTTGTAACCGGGTTAGCGCTGGTTTGCGCGAAGCTCCCGCATGCGCACTGGCGTTCAGCTCCACACACACCCACTTAAAAGTGCTTACTCATGCACACACCCGTGCTATTTTCTTTGAAAGAAATGAAAATGGGGAGACAGGAAAGTGGTGAAAAAGGGGTCACAAAGAGGGTAAGACAGTAGGGAAACAAGCTTGGGTTTTGCAGGAGGGATGTAGGTAAGGCCCATAGCTGCCCATTTCTTCATCAGCAACAGCTGTGCATATGTTTGTAATTTGGTGTGAGATTTGAAACCTTCCACCCCTGAGAGAGGTGTAAGGACAACAATAATACTTGTTGTACAGCCAATTGTAATTGACAGTTTCCATGTCCAACAGACATGTGTGCGAAGTGGGCAGCTATGTATGGGGCGTAATTTTTTTGTGGGTACAGAGTGCCCCTTTTTTTTTTTTCAGGTGAGAGTGGTATGTCAGGTAAAGGAAGTTGGTATAGCTGGGGAGGTAGGTTGGGTAGGTCAACAGACAAGACAAACAAGATGCATACAGGGGCGGTGTATGACACGTGCGGAGGGGTTACACAATTGACGGGGATGGATGTTTGGATATCCAGAGCCCATGAGCCCACAGATGGCAACAGTGGAACTGATATCCCCACCCATGGGCAGTTGCCACTGTGCCTTCACTGCCCAGGATGGGGCTGTGCTGGGGGCTGTGTAGGCCGGGCAGCAGGCATGCCCGTTAGTTGTGCCACCTGTGCCTCAAGCTGGCGTAGGGGCCCAAGAACAGCTTCCTGGATCTGCCTACGCACCACAGTCCAGACGCTACGGAGGGTGAGTGGTGGTTCTCCTCCGGCCACACTTGCAGAGGGGGGACGAGCCCCATCCCCTGCAGCGCTTCCACCTGCAGGTGGCACAGGGCCACCGGAGGAGAGTCCGGACTGGGCACTACTGCCAGGTGCACTCGCCAGCTGAGGTGGGAGAGGTGGGTCCGCTGGAACCTGCCTTCCCTGTCGTCCTATGTTTTGCATTATGTCATGACAGTTTGGGTTAGTAACATACAATACCATTTGCAATTAGTTGTAACAGCATGCATTAGTATTCCCATTAACCAAACACCCAGGGATTCACACCATTGAACAGCGAGCCTAACACATGCATAATTTGAACAGCAATACACAGTCCAACAACATGCAGAGTTGATTGATGGCAACAGGCCATCAGGTTTGGATGTATAAACAGGGCAGATGCATCAACGTACATGCAAATATGTATGACCCAACAGGACAAATGTCCAGGGGTGTTAATTGTGATTGCACATACCAATTTCACGTGGAATGGATTATATGTGGTTATAGGGTAGGGTGAAGAAAATATAATTAACACCTTCAAATACCAATACATATGCTGTACATTTCTAATAGCTGCAAATATATACACACTACAGTTCTACCTACAGTTTCCTATGTGATAACTACTTCAAGTTGGTGATAGGAATGTTACTGCTACATCAATATACATTTTCATTTTTATTCATACACGTTCATATCTGGCTCTGTTCAGCTACATCATCCTGCTACATTTGCTTTATATAGCTATAGACAACTGTGGATGTTTGGTATTTCAGACAATCATACTATCTGCATATTGCAGACTGAGAGCAACATATCCAGATTTTGGGATACACATTCCAGCTGCAAGAACATTTTGAACACATTTCGCAGTTTGGTTCTGCTTGTCACATTCATTTCATTCTGTACTGACTGCAGTATACTTTATTCAGGAGTTATTACTACTTTATTGGTGGAGTCATAACTCTTTCTCACACTCTCTCACTTGTTTTATTTTTACAATTCAGGATGGTACTTACTTCTAGACTTTATTGACATGTTTTACCTGTAGTTATTACAATCCTTTCCAACAGTCTCACTTGTGTCATGTTTCAGTATTTCAACAGGGATATATTTCACACATGTGTTTTGCTCATCTTCTGCAGCTGTACTTTTCAGCCTGCTGCAGGTTGTGTACTATTATATTACAGGTGGGGCATCTTTATTTCAGACTTTATTTCAGACATTTTCATTTTTCTGTTTGGATTACAGACTGCAACACACTTTTGTAATCAAGCAATACTTGCAAACACTCTTAAACTGTTACTTGCACATTTTATTACTTAGTGACTACACTGCACTATTTTGCTAACTGTCATACTTTTATATTTATTTACAGTTACAGGGAGAGGATTACTGACCAGCCTGGTGGTGCAACCGCACCAGCCTATCGCCATAGGCTCTGCGGTTTGCAGAATGGACACCTGCAGCTGTAATATAAATAAAGTAATATTGAAATACACATCTCCATAATATCAGCTAGGTTAATTTCTTACATACATAATTAGATGTAACTTACTCAGTAGTGGGGCGTTGGGCATTTGCCGGGCCTCCTGGATCCAAAGGTTCAGTTGGTCCTGCTTGCGTCTCTTCAGGTCTGCATGGTGGTGACGGACCTGTTCACCAGTCCTTGGAATCCCTGTGGCACTGGTAAGATCATGAGCCAACTGGTCCCACGCCTCAGCCCTATATGCTCCCCACAGGACCTGGCCCTGCATGAGTTGGGCCTCATGATTGTGGACAAGGAGCCAAACCATATATTTGGACTCCTCAACGCCCCACCTCTGTGCTCGGAAGTAACTACTCTCACCTACTCCTGACATTCTGGCTGCAAGTTAGTTCTACAATCGGTTATGCTGTGTATTCCCGCCTATGGGGCTTATATATGCCGTTTTTCCCGCACTTATCTGTGATTGGCCATTTTGGAATTGTATCAGCTTCACAAAACCTGCTTTGTCATGCTCCTCTTTCTATTCATTCCTATATATTTGCTATTACTGCATTTCTAAGTACAGCTATCATGCCTTAGTGGTTCAGTACCTTGACTATGGTGCATGGTATCCTGGGTTCAAACCTGGCCACTGCTTTTTATATTTTATGACTGTCTAGACAGGCTAGGAGGTGTGTCTGTGTAAAGGCAGTTTTGTTACAGCTTGCTCAACGTTGCCCGTCGATTAGCTTGTTGGCGCGGCGCGCATCTCCGCACAAACGGGTTACGCTGGTTTATGCTTCATTTGGCTGTAAGCATGCATATTACGCTCAGCTCAGCTAGGGGCACACAGTTTCAGCATGTTAAACCACTGCTCACCTACGGGTACTCATTTTGCACCTGTTAAACCACTGCTCACCTTTGGGCACTCATTTTACACCTGTTAAACCACTGCTCACCTATGGGCAGATGCACTCAACTTGTTAAACTGTAGCTCAGCTATAGGCACATCTGGCATCTTTTATTATTTTGTTATCTCACATTTCTTCAAAATAAATGGCCTATTTCATTACATTTTACATAAAATATAATTTTATATGTGTACATATATGTCAGGGACTTGTTTCGTGCTTATTTCACTAAAAATAAAAATTGATGTTGTGGGGGCTCGAACTATGACTGCCTGCTCTTCAGTCAACATTTCTACCACTACGCTATTGCTTTTTGGCTTACTTTGCATAGTTAGTTCTTATATGCTTTTCCACTTACTGCTAACTGTGGCTGAGCGCACTCACGGGCAAACATCTTTACAATTTAAAAAAAATATAACATGTTCATTTATATAATGTTATGTTCATAGTCTGTGGGGGCATGTGTTGTGTTGTGTTTATTCACATTTCCATGTACTCTGTCGTGGGGGTTTATTTTAGGCACTTTTACTCTCTGGGGGCGTGTCCGCTTGCAGGGCTCGGCCTACGGACACGCCCCCTACTGTCTTCCATGGACCATGTAAGCCTTAGGTGTGATTCAGCATGCCCTCATGCATATGCATGACATGCTGATGTCACACCGTTTAACTGCAGCCTCCGTGTAAGCCTTGTAACTCTTACACGGAGGCTTCGTGAATCCTGCCCAAAGGATGGTCTAACATAACTGCTTGATATAATTATGAGACAAGGGAGAAAAATGGACAAAACTGGACGTATCCATCAGAAAATCTTACTTACTATATTTTCCTGTTTTTACTCAAATACATGATTAGATTTTTTTCATCTCTCTTACTTCTTGTATGTTTTAGTCTTCCCTTTTCATATTAATTGTTTAAACAGTCAAACTTTAATTTCACATTGTGAAAGCAGGTCCTGTATTACATTGTTTTTAATCTTATATTAGTTTTATACTATATATATATATATATATATATATATATATATATATATATATTATTTTTTTTTTTTTTAGATTTTGTATTAATTTCAAACTGATTGACTGTACAAATGCATTTTATGGAGCTTTTCTCCCCAGAACCAGCTGAAAAGTAGTTTATAGCCCAGTTTGTCTTTTCACAGTCAACAAAGGCAATAAAACAATAAATAAATAAAACCACTCCAGAAGGAATCTTTGAAGACAGTGAGTACTAGGCACAGACAAAATGACTCCAAAACCACCCAAAACATAAAACAAGACCCTACTAATAAAATACATCAAAACCATATTCTCAACTAATTGTGTCACACTAGGTAGACCAGTAAACTTTGTTTTCTCCAACATTGAACCACTTACCTTTGACCCCAGAAGTAAAAACAGTTACAGAGAGCCAATACTGCACACCAAGCCCCAATGGAAATTACACCAAATGAAAGTGTCACTACGACAACTAAAATTGAAAGAAGCAAATTACAAGATGCAAGTTTAGGAGTAACCCACAATGAACATAGCTATATTCCACAGAAGAGTTTCTTTTTAATCAAGACTTAAATGCAAAATTGCCATGACCCAAAATATCTTAAATCAGCTTACACTAATGAGTATAAATTAAGGCTCTTTTTTTTCTTGGAAGAATCTGATCTCTTTTTTCTGTTTTCTCATACTTGAACTGTAAAGGAAATTTATTTAATAGTTTTTGTCCCAGTCCCCTTTTTAAATAACTCACACAACACATAAAGCTATTTGACAACCTTTATTAATAATATTAGATAACATAAACTATATTCACACTGGAAAATAACAATAAACAATAACTGAACCCATCTAACAATCTCAGGGCAGCTTACCTAATCACCCTGCCTGGTTCATACATCAGGGCAACGTACCTACTCACCCTGTTACATCCTCCGCCAGGACGGCATACCTACTCATCTCACAAACCTTAAATGGGAAGCTTACCTGCTCACCTCCTTTCAAACCAACCATTAGCCAATTAATTTCACTTTTAGTCAAGTAGTGTCCAGCAACTCACTTGATCCCCAATTCAATCCATGACCACCTTCCTTCGAGGGGGAACAGAAGGGGACAATCTTGTCCCTCTTCTCCACCACCAGCCTGCTCCCAGACTGTTCCCCCCTCCTAATCCATAGCCTTCACAATACCTTCTTAAAATAACTTCAAGTGAACGTTAAACAAATCCAAACCAACCTCATTCAAATGCACCTCATCCGATCAATACCAAACAACATCACCATCCGAAAAATCTTTATGTTCAATAGTATGCATCCCTAAAACCCTTAATTGCCTAGCCAATCTCTGATTAGTAAACCTCCTAACCAACTCAGTAGCCCGATGACTAAGAGCATTCCTCCTATTCAAATCTATTCAAATGGGGAACTAACTCTGACCAAAATATACACATACCCAGGTACAACATCTGCAACCTCAACAAATCATGTAAAATAATATCTACCAAACGCTTCTTAGAAAGAATTCCAAGATCATTACCTCCCAAAAAATCACTAATATTCTAGGATACCCCACCCTCAATTTTACCTGCTCAAACCGATGCATCAACCAGTCAGTCCCATTTAAGCCCCCTAACCCCATGCCAAATCACTGACCATCCTAAATGAGACAAACCCACATTTTTACCATCCTCCCTAACCAATGGACATTTCCCTGCCCAGTGGATATATGAGTGACTCAGGATGACATTCTGCTTTACTAAAAAAAGAAGAAAAGAAAATTAATAATCATGCAAAATAAAACTTTATCTAATATATGATAAAAATACATTTGAAGACCACCTCCTCACCTTTTTAATAACCTGAATGGAACTGCCCTCCCAAGCTAAATCTGAAGCCTTACCAATTCAAAAGGAATGAGCTGCAAACCTGTCTGCTGGAAAACCCATAAAACGAAAAGCTCTCCTAATGAGATGTATGAATCTACCACTTGTCACACCCTTCCCATCCACCGAACAGAAAACCAAATCAGACAAAGTCCCCATCTGCCTCCTTCTGAATTCCTTGGCTCACCTTACCAGACAAAGGCTAACATTCTTATCAACCTTGAGCACAACTACTGAGCCTTTACCCAATTGATCTGTCTTAGTCTTTTGCAACCCAGTAATAACCACCTCAGCACCTATCAATACATCCTTCCAAAATAACAATCTTAACAACTCAGACACACAGAAGGTACCAAAATATAACCATACACGCAATGTGACACACATATAATACAAATAACTGTCTTGTAATAACACTAATCTTTTCAACACAACTTTCAACACTGCCCTCATCAATGGCCATCTCATATCCCTATGTTCCCCATCCACTTTCACCCAACCTTTCAACATACATCCTACTGTCCTTGACTTCGTAAAATCCTGTAACCCTGATACCTGGGTAAAAATGCTAATGGCAGCCAAATCCATCCTAACAATTTGCAAAGCCATACATAACCCCCAAGCTCGAGCTAAGTAGCACAGAAACAATTTCTCCGACCACACCCCTTCCTCTTCTGGCAATCGTAGAACAAACTGATCAAATTCACAAAGAGCTCTACCATAAGACTTCCTGGAAAAGAGAGCCCAAGAATAACTCACCAACCTCCTGGCTACCTCAACCCAAGGTTCCACACCTCCTCTGGCAGGAGTTCCGGCACTTCTTCCATACCTGGAGCCAATAGCCGAAACCTGTAAAACTGAAATCGGGACAAACTATCAGCAAAGTCATTCCTCACACCAGGCACATCCACTCCTGTAAATGAAAAGTTTATTAACAGACTCTGTAAAACCAATTTACGTAAGACCAACAGTAACAATTCTGACTTAGCCATCTTCTTTTGTAAAACCCGCACCAACACCATGTTATCAGACTGGAAAACTACTCACTTGTCCTGTAAATGGTCCTTCCAAACTACCGAAGCTGCCCAAATAGGTATCAACTATAAAAACACCACAACACCTTTCCATTCTTCCTTCCAATATTGAGGCCATTTAGCTGCAAACCACCGCCCTCCAAAGTAAGCCCCCCATGCCAATGCCCCCAGCTGCATCTGTGAATAACTGAAGTTTCTCCTGTCCCACCCAGTCTGTCTGCCAAAAAGAAATCCCATTAAAATGTCCCAAAAAACAAGACCACAACAACAAATCCTCTTGACCCAACTTGGTCAGCCTAACCCAATGGTGTTTACTCCTGCCCCCTTTCAACATAAATGTTACCAACCTACAAAACGTATGCCCTGGATGTACCATGCGACAGGCAAAATTCAAAAGTCCTAACAACTCCATAACTGTCCAAATGCATACCTTATCCTTAGCCACAACCAACCTTATCACCATCCTCAGCCTGTCTATCTTATCCAAAGGCAAACAAAACAGTCCTCATTCAGCATCCATCATTAATCCCAAAAATTATAATGCTCTAGCCAAACCTTCCATTTTATGTTGGGCCAACGGTACCCCTAGTTCCTCACACATGCTCATAAATTCCCTCAAACCCTCCTGGGCCCCTAACCATCCTTCTCCAACTAGCAGAAAATCATCCAAATAATGAACTGCCTTATCGTACCCACCTTCTGCTGTCATACCCACTGTAGCACCGTACTGAACTTCTCAAATGTTGTACATTCCACAGAACAACCCATTTGGCTTTGTTAGAATAGTATTTGTCACCCACCACCATCCCCAGCAATGGACAATCATCCTGCCTGATTGGCAGTAAATGAAAGACAGACTCAGTATCCAACTTTACCAACCATGGCTCCTTAAAATCCTTAATCCCCTTGATGGCATCATCCAAGGATGCATAATGAACCTTGACATCCTCCTCCACAATGAATTCATTAACTGAACCCCCTTCAGAATAAGACAAATGATGAATCAACCTAAACTCCCCAGCCTATTTCTTTGGCACTAACCCCAAGAGTGACACCTTGCAATTACCAAAAGGCGGGCTGTCAAATGGACCCAATAACTGGCCAATCTGACACTCCTTCCCCACCAATCCCTCCAATATATCTTCCTTACCATGCACTGAGCACAGATTCTTGCAAACCACCCCATCTTCAACCACACTAGACTTAATAGAAAACCCCCATTGAAACCCCTGTAATATTTCATTTCTAATCGTGAGGTCAGGAAAACCTTGGAGCATGCCACGTAGAGCCTCCACCTTAATGGGAAAAGGCCTACCTTCCCCTATTCTCACCAAAGAATCCACTTTCCAGGATCCACGAAAATTACCTCTACCCCTCATGGCTTGAAACCCTTGAACAGAGGGAAAATACCCCTCCAGGGCCATAAAATTTGAATTCAAGACAGTGACGTCACAGCGACCGCAGTGAATGGCTGAATGACTTCCTCCACACCATGAGCAAGACTGTAAAAATTTGCACCCGATCCAAGAACAAGAGCCACTATTAAAAGACCGACACACCCCAACTTCTTCTCTCCATTTCCCAATCTATTAAACCCCCCATAAGTATCCATCATGGTAGCCAACCATATATCAGGATGACACACCTCCCAGTGTAGTGAATGATCCACTGCCTTCCATTTACAGAACCTCTGACCATGCCATAACCATGCATTCCCTGTCCATAAATGTTGTGCCTCCCAAATTGTAAGAAAATTACTCAAAAGGGGCAAAGCCAAAGACCCATCCTTTTTCAGATGCACAGCCATGTAGTAAATAAAACCTACCACCCACTTATCCCACATCCTGGGGTGAATTTTACCTATCCTTTTCTTACCCAAAGCCACCAACAAATCCTTACTATTAGCCGACTCTGCCTCTACCAATTGCTGCACCCCTTCCACATCAATTAACTCAAATACATCAACATATTCTCCTTTCCAAATGTTTTTCTTCACTGACGATGGAATGTGCGGAGTCAAAAAGAGTGCACCTGATGCCTGTCCCAAAACCTGCGTAGTTAACCAATCCCCTGGATGAAGACCAAATTCAGAACCAATGTCCAAACCTAAAGCCGAGCTATCCCCTGATCCTGCAATTCCCCCACTCACATCCTCCCCACTATACCCAGATGCCCCTGCAACCTCCATCTCCGCACACCCTAGTGCATGCCATTCTCTCCCAGGGTCCCTACCTCTGAGTTCCCCTTCTTCTTCACTTACCCCCGCATCCTCACTGCCCAATTCCCCTGCCAGAACTGATGAAGCAAAAACATTACCTGAGCCTCTGTCTCGAGACCCGCTCGGGCCGATGTCCCAGCTGTAACCACCTCCTTCGCTGTATGCTGCCTTTCCCCCGAGCTGTAGGTCTTGACGTGGAATGTCACCTCTTCTGACCTGATGCCTGCTCCTGCTCTGCAACCACCTCTGACGTTGACACCTTTTGAAAGAGTTCCTCCACCTGAGCCACTATGGCCTATCAACGCTGTCGCAGTCCAGGTAAGTCAGCCATCTGCAGAGAAGAGAGAGAAAACACATACATTAATTACCAACTGCTTGGCCCAAGCCACATCAACAACCACCACCCCCACATGCACCACCCAAAGTAATAGTCCGCTCTGCCAAGTACTAAGACCTCAGCAACATGTTTATTTTAATCAATCAGCCCTGTCCAGTCTCGAACCATAGTCAGTGTAATGTCCTACTACACCATGTGAACTATTTAACCCACAAAACCAAGTATATATATATATATATATATATATATATATATATATATATATATATGTATACACACACACATACACACACACACACACACACACACACACACACACACACACACACACACACACATTTTTTTGCCCCCCCCCCAGACCCTGGCTCTTCTCAATACAATGGGTGCTCACCTATAAGAGACACCCCTTAGTGGCTCAACCCAAGCCAGTAATCTCATGCAAACACCTAGACACACATACCTACACTTGTGCACACATCGAAGCCACACACACACACACACACACACACACACACACACACACACACACACACACACACACACACACACACACACACACAGACACAAACACACACACACACACACACACCTGCAGAGGCCCAGACATCCATACAGGGAACATTCACAATGAATGAATGAACACATTTTTTTTATCATACTAATTAACTCCCCAGCACTCCCTTGCAGTGAAGTCCCTGTCCCTCCCCATGTAAGAGCTCACCAGCAACCACGAGCTCTTCTACCATTGCATCAATGGCTGCTGCCCTCAAACATGTATGTTCGAAGGCCACAGCCACATGACAACATTCCTCAGGCCTGGAAACCAGGCAAAGCAACAGAAACAGCCACAAAGCAACAGAAGCAGCCACATGGACCTACCAGGGCACTGAAACTCAGCAGCCTCAACCACTACAACCACCAACGCTTACCAAAACCCTCCTGAAACAACTGATAGCCGATCGTGATCACCAGGGCAACAACTGGGCCAATAAGCACAATACCCGAAACACGACATGGTCATGGACTAACAGGGCAATGTGCCATTGCAACCCCAAGCCACCAACAAACCAGACAACAACCAAAACCATAAAGTCATCCCCAGCCCCACCATCGCACCATGAGGCCACCAGGGAACCACGGAAAATGGAATCAACCACACCAGGTAAGCCATACACCACACGCAAACTGCCTGCTCACATAGTAAGATTCCCATTCCTTCCCCCTTTCAGCCACAGCTCCCCACCCAGCCATCACCCACCACCTACCATTCAAAAGCCTCCCAAAACTGTAGCAAAAAAAAAAAAAAAAAAAACCTGCTCCTAATTAAGGATCTCCTTCCAGCACACAAACCATCCAAGGCCTACCTGTCACCAAAGTACCTATATGGTCATCTGGACATGGGTTAGTGGCAACAACAACACCAACTCATGCCAAAATGTGACCACTTCCTTTATTCCCCCATATATATCAGCTACTCTAAGTCCCTCCCTAACCTACATCACTTCCCCTAAGTTCTGCATCTACTTAACCCTTTATTATCCAAAGCTTAATCCTTGTAATCTAACCTACCAAAACTGAAATCAACCACCCCTTTACTCTTAATATATATCCCCCCAACACTGCCTAAAGATGGAAACATCAAAAATCTGGACAAGACCCATGAAAAATAGGTACAAATCTGTATGCTGATTAACATCGAATTTGCATACATAATTACATAACCCCACCCACTCCGATGGAATTGTGGGATACCAACTTTCAAATGCAAACTGAAGAACAGACAAACAAAATACGGCACTAGAGTCCCCCTGAAGCCATTCCAATGTCCCATTACCTGGCTATTTCGCCCCATTTACCATAAACACTAAATACAATGATTATTTGGATTCTATTTTTATATTTTATAGCACAATGCACAAACACTAATAGACATCAGTTAAACAAGCTGCTAAACAAAGCAATACTGTCTCACAATGAAAATAGACATGGCATTAAAACTTCCCTGCCCTTGAAACTCACATTCATTGAAACAGCATTGAAACCCACACCACAGCCAAAGAAAATGCATCTGGCCAGTGGTGGATAAAGATTACCTTTGGGTTGTTTTCAAATCATTGGCCCCTTGCACACAAAACAAGAAACATACATGTGTTCTTTGATACACCTTCCTGACTTTATTAAATTATATTCCTTGTATAATACAGCACACTTGTTAGAGCGCATTTTAAATTTATTGTTTGAACATTTTTCCAGTAGGCAATGAAACAAAATGCATGAACCAATAATGACAAAACTGCCCAATTCAGAACATGTCCATCATAAAAGTCTACTTCCACACTCACACAATATATATATATATATATATATATATATATATATATATATATATATATATATATATATATATAAATATATATAATGAGAGTAGTGTAAGCCATAGGCATCTTGCAATGCAGGTGAATGCTTCTTATGCGTTGATGCATTCTGAAGACATGTACCCACTGGCATAGGAATGCAAAATTATTTTATTAATTTTCTCTCCCTGACAGGAACTTAGAGGAGGCAAAGTAAAGGATGATGACAAAGCATGCAATCAAAAGCTTATGTTTTTCAACAAGTGCCTATGTTCTTTATATGTCACACATATACATGAGGGACTATTTTTCACCTCTGAAAGTTGCTGGGAGGGCATATAGAATGGAATGTACCCTGGTGCATATTTGAGGACTAGAATGTCAGAGTGCTATAAACATCTTTGAAACTTGAAGATTTATTTCACATTCAGATAGCTCTGTTCTTGGGGCATGGGAATAAGACAAACATGTCCTATTAAATAAGGTCAATGCACTCGGGAGTTCAATTAGTCTTATTTATGATTTGTTGGTCTCATGTCTTGTTATCAAATACCATACACAAACATCTTAGAAGTTCAGACTGGTGTGTTCCCAGAACAGATTCTGTTAAGGATATTCACGTACTCAAAGGTGGCCATAAGTATCCTTAAAAAAAAAAAAAAATGAGATTCACAAGAATGATAGACCATAATGTTAAGACAGAAAAGCAACACAGTCTCAGTGGGAGTTGTATTAGAAAGAGAGAGAGAGGGACACACACACACACACACACACACACACACACACACACACACACACACACACACACACTGTTCATTCATCCTGGACTTCAGAACAGCAGAAAAAACAGGGTCTATATCAGTTGAGTGAAAACCCTGGTATGTGAATATGAATACGTCGAACCGTATTGCGCAAAGTACGTAAACCTCGAACACCCAAAACTGCGAATTCCGAAATGTCAATTTGTTTTAGTTGGCTCGTCTGCAGTATAGCTCCATAAGGAAAGTATGCGATACATAGGACTTTAGGGTTAGGATTTGGGTTAAGGTAAATGCATAGATA
>NC_056725.1:564678443-564703443 GCF_019279795.1 Protopterus annectens
CATTAGGTTGCTCATCGCCTGCCGGCTTGGCCACGCCTCCGGACGCATCCTACTTGGGCTCGCTCACGTACACTACGCACGTGTCTGTGGTTGCGGTGCGCTCTCATTACTATGCATATAGGTTCATAGGTTCATAGGTTCATACTAGGCTATCTGCCCGAGGGCATTTACAAGCCTAGCCCATCGTTTTGTGGCTTAGGCCACCCCTTTAGTATGGGGAACTATACCCATTATTTTTCTGTGCCTCTGTCGAGCAGTGACACTGAGGTAATCCCTGGGGTATATCTGCGATCTCCCATCCATTGGTCAAGATTTCTCTTGAACAAGGCCAGCGAGGTGCTCTGCCTCACATGTACCGGGATTTTGTTCCACAGCATAGGGAGTCTTTGGGTGATGAATCTATCCCTCCAGCACGTCCTATTAATAGCCGTGTCAAGGTTTAAGTCTCCGCTTGTGGCTCTGATGGATCTAGATTTTTTGAGGTGAAGCATATTCATCAAATCTGGGTTTGACATGGCCTTGTATGTTAGGCAAAGGTCACCTCTGAGCAAGCGGTAAGCGACTGAACAGAGCTGGAGTTCTTTCAGTCGGGCAGCATAGGACAGATTTTTGAGACCCTTTATCCTTTTGGTGAGGAATATGGCGCTACTATGCCGACTATTCACTGCACCGCCGGCACAGGCCTTACACCGGCCTTGCGCCAAGCTTCATGAATCCCGGGGATTATGTATTCCAGTCAAGTTGCAGTAGATACTTTGAGAGATTTAGAAGGGACAGCAATTTTTGATTCAGTTTTTTTACTTTTTCTTTTTAAAATCAGTCCAGGACGATTTGTCTGTGACCATTTTCAATGAAGGAGCTGTCCAATCCATATATTCAGGTATGGGTATAACATTATTGTTTTTAATGAGTGCAGTGGGTTCTTTTAACTTGTTGAAAGTCCTCATTTCATTTAGGTGTAAGATTTTAGTTTTGGCAGGAAAGGCAATTTGAGTTTTGATGTTGTTTTGCTTTAGAAGTTTTATTAGTGGCCATACTTTTTTCCTCTGTTCCAGGACTCTGACAGAATAGTCATTGTCAAACCTTATTGGGTTTTGATTATATTTTAAAGGGCTCTTTCTCCAGACTGTCTTTAGGACCAGTTCTTTGACTAAATAAGATAGAAACTTTATAACAATTGAGCTAGGGGGAGTAGATGATGATGTTGTTGCTGGTCTTCCTAAAGCTCAGTGAGCTCTCTCGATGCCAAATGAGAAACCCTATTTAAGTCTAAGACGTCTGGAATCCATTTATTTAAGAAAGTGATGATATCTTCTCCTTCATCTCTTTCAGGGATGAAAATATTCTTATGTTAGATCTCTTCTCCTTGTTTTCAAGGTCATCCACTTTGTTTAGAAGCCAAATATTTTGTTTGATAAGTAATTCCTTCTGTGTTTCTTCTTCTTTGAGTCTTCCTTCAAGGCATTCAGGGTGGTTTCTATGTTCATAGGTTCATAGGTAGGTACTAGGTTATCTGCCCGAGGGCATTTATAAGCCTAGCCAGAGTGTGTCAGCTTTCGGCACCCCATTGATTAATTAACTGAGCCTCTGTCAAGAAGAGCCAATGAAGTGATCCCAGGGGTGTATTTTCTGTTACCCATCCACTCGTCAAGGTTTCTCTTGAAGAGTGTTAGTGAGGGGCTCTGCCTAATGTAGTTAGGAATTTTGTTCCAAAGCATGGGGAGTCTCTGTGACAGGAATCTATCCCTCCAGCATGTTCTATTTATTGCTGTGGTGAGGTTTAGCTCACTAGAGTGAGTGGCTTGCAGTAACTTGGATTTCATTAGGTGGAGCATGTCCATCAATTCTGAGTTGGATATGGCTTTGTAAGTCAGGCAGAGATCACCTCTGAGTAAGCAATATGCCACTGAGTACAGCTGGAGTTTTTCCAGTCAGGCTGCATAGGACATATGTTTGAGACCAGTAATCCTCTTGGTGAGATACTTTTGTGGTCTTTTCAGCTGTTGGAAGTGTCTTGTGAGGTACATCCCAAACAGGGCATTGTACTCTATGATGGGCCCGATGAGTGACGAGTAGAGGGGCACTAATAACCTCTTTATTTCTAGATGCGAACCCTTTAGTAATTAGATGGGCTACATAGAAGGATTTCCTAACTACTCTAGCAATATGATTGTCAAAGAAGAGATTACTATCTACCTGGGTCCCCAGATCTCTTATTACCTCTTCTGTATTAAGGGGGCTGCCACCTATGTGGTAATTCATGGGTGTTTTGTTTTTCCCACATGGGATGACTATGCATTTTTTGGCATTTAGCTTGAGACCATGACTTTGACACTAGGTGTCTGTCTCAGTAAGGCCCTTTTGGAGAATGTCCATGTCAGCCGGAGTGTCAATTATGGCTCCCAGTTTGCAGTCATCGGCGAACTTGGTTAGCCATAGTCCTCCTGTGTTTGTCTGTACTTCTGAGAAGTATATGCCAAAGAGTAGGGGTCCCAGGACTGAGCCTTGTGGGACACCACTTGTGACTGGTTTAGAGTCGGACCTGGAGCCCGATATTCTTACTGTGTGAGTTCTGTCTGTAAGCCAGTTGGCAACCCATCTCGTGACGTAGGGGTTTATGTTCAGGCTGGTGAGTTTTTCTATAATTTCCAAGGGGGAATGGTGTCATAAGCCTTGGCTAGGTCAAGGTAGGCTGTGTGAACTACCTTCCCCTCATCTATGGCCTTGGTGACTGTCTCAAAGAAGTCAACCAGGTTTAGTAGGCATGATCTGCCCTTAACAAAGCCAAACTGGGTCAGGTCAATGTTTGGAGGTTCTCAATGTCTTTGTTAATGAGTTCCATGATGATGCACTCCATAGCCTTCCAGACCAGGCTAGTCAGGCTTATGGGGTGATAATTACCAGGGTCAGTTGTGGCCTCTCCTTTGTGGAGTGGAATAACCGTTGCTGTGCGCCATTCTATGAGCACGTAGCCTGTGGAGAGGCTGAGGTTGAACAGTGTGTTTAGGTGGGGGGTTAGTTCATTCTCTAGTTCATGCAAGACACAGCCTGGGACACCATTTGGCCCCACTGAAGCTGTGGTTATGGCTTTTGAAAGGGCTGTTTTCACCTGTACGTCTGTGATTTTTGGGGCACTACACTTTTCCAGTATTGTTGTGGGCCCTTTTGGGAGTGAGGGGGGGTGAAGTTTGTACTGAATCTGTCTGCCAGGATGTTGGCAATATCAGTGTGTTCAGTATATTTTGTGCTATTTTGCACTACCTCAGAGCATATCTGTGAGTTGCCACTTAGATTCTTGACATAGCTAAAGAAGGCTTTGTGGTTATCTTTTGGATCCTTGGCTATTTTTCTTTTGAAGTTAGCCTTGGAGGATTTTATGATGGACCTTAGTTTCTTACTGATACTGATCAGGAATGTCTTTCTTTCTTGGGATTTGCTTTTTTTCTGAACTAGTTTCCTCCTTCTATTGCATAGCCTGTTTATGGCAGGGGTCCACCAGACTGGTTTCCTTCTCTTAGGGGAATGATTCTTGGTTTTGCTAGGGATGGCATGGTCCATGCATCCGTGTAGGTGCTCATAGAGTGCATTTGTAAAGGTTTCTGTATCTTGGACATTGTTATTCTTTAGCGTGGGGGCTGTGAAAAATTACCACCTCTGTCTTAAGTAAGGTGAAGTTTGCTATAGAAAAGTTTTTCACTGTGGTTTCCTTGGTTTGAGGTGGTGGTGTGGTGTGGATATCCAGAGTGATTAGTTTATGGTCTGATCTAGCCAGAAACGGGTTGACCTCTGGTGTGGAACACCTGCCGCCCATGTTGGTGATGACCAGGTCCAATATGTTTTCACCTCTGGTAGTGGAGTTTACCAGCAGATCCAGGGCATTTGAGTTGATAAATTCCAGGAAGCGCTGGACCTGGGAGTTTGTACTTGAGTAGTTTTCCCAGTTAACGGTAGGGTCATTGAAATCTCCCACAGGGTGTTCGGTAGGACCTTCATGTTTTCCAGTGTCTCCAGAAAGGTGGAGTGGTGGTCCTGGGTCATGGAGGGTGATCTGTAGCAGGCCACAATTTGCATTGCAGATTTGCCTGATGTTAGTTGCACATGGATGATCTCGGAGGTATCATGCTGTGCCACTAACCTGGAGGTGTAGGTATCCTTGATGAATATGGATACACCCCCTCCTTTTGTGTTTCGGTCCATGTTCTGTGGCCGAAATGTGTGGTATGAGTTGTAGCCCGGTAGTGCTGGGGTGCTCTGTGGAGCCTTGAACCAGGTTTCAGTTACTGCACAGATGTTGATGTTCTCCATACTGAGGAGTGCTTTGAGCGCATGCATTTTGAGATTTAAACTCCTAGCATAACCCCCATTTTTTTATTTGTGCTGTTTACGGAGGTGGGTTTGACTTTTGAGCCTTGCCTAAAAAAGGCACTATGGGGGCAGCAAGAGCCTTGGCCAGTATTCGAAAGCCTAGGGGTGACAGGTGCAATCCATCTCTTGCGAAGCAACGAGGCCTGTCGAGCATGTGATCCCAGGCTGACAGACACTGGATCCTCTTTGAATGACACCAGAAGCTTAGCCAATTGTTGAAATTTATATTTTTTTCTTTATACTGCGGTATCAGTCTTGGTGAGGGCAGGATGCTACTCAGGGTCAGGGTCATACCTGCCTGGGCTACATGATCAGAGAGTTCTTCCATGTCTCTTTTCATGTAGTCCAGGAAGGTATGTCTCAGGTCATTCACACCAACATGAACAATGACAGAGTCATATTTGTACTTGTTCTGGAGTGACCTGAGTGCTTGTGTTATGTGGCAGATTCTGGCTCCCCGACAGGCAGCTAACAGTAACCTTCTCCTTGTCCAGCCTAGTGAGTGGGATGTCAGTGTGCCTGACTATAGAGTCGCTTATTACTAGTGTGTTAGGTATGTTATTTTGCCTTAAGGACTGTGATTGTGCAGCACACTGATTTTTTGTTTTATGTGTTGTTTGGTTTGTGACGGGAGGTGCAGGTTTTTTGGGTGTCTGCTTTGGAGGTCTGTGATGCTTTTGCAGGTTTTTATTTAGCGCCTCCGAGTATGATTTCATGTATTTATGTGTATTTTTTGCCAGTGCTGGTTTAGTATGTCTATGTGAGGCTGGAGGTGTGGTGCAAGTGTTAACCTTCTCCTCATGACTGCCTGTTCCAGTCTTGGGTGGAGAGAGCTTAGCCTCCAATTTAGCTATATAATTGCATCTCTTGCATATGTTAATGTTTTGTGGTAGGAGGAGAGGGTTCTCTGTGTACATGAGGCAGTTGTAACATTGCCTCAGGATAACCAGGTTCACCAGCTGGACTGGAGATGATACCTGAAATTGCCCTTTGGTCATGCCTGAATAGTAGGGTGAGCTGCTTAGTTGCTTGGTTGGTGAGGGGTGAATAATGAGCCTTGCCCTGCTGGGCAATCAAGTGTCAGGGTATATTAGTGCTTGCTATTAGGTCTGAGCAAGTGTTGGACTGTAGGATGCTTTTTAAGTGCTTAGGTTGAGAGTTAGACTACTTTCAAGGGAAAAAACTGAAGAAGAGACTTGGTGGAGCTGGGATAAATTTAGCCCTAGCTAACCGGTGCTGCCCGGATGTGCAAAACTGTGCAAATGCAGTTTTTATAGTAGGGAAATGAAAGAGATAGAAATTAGCCCAAAATGGCCTATAAACTACTAACTTCTGGGCTGGAACCACTCCTCCAGGGACAGATGGCTGCTCAAAGCTCCTTCTTTCACAGGTGAACAGATAAACCTCCCTCTATCCAAGTAAGGGATGGGCAACTCAGAAAATTGTAACACAGCCCTGAATTCAGCACTAGCCTGAAAACTTGACTATACCAGCTTAGAAAGGAGGGAAACAAGGACATTTTTTTTTTTGAAAAGATAAAGCAAACACAGTAAAAAATACATTTAAAACAGCTTTAAATGACTACAAACAGTAAAAAATACACTTAAAACAGCTTTAGATGACTACAAGCAATCAGAAAAGGCTTTTAAACAAATTACCCAATTAACCAGTAAAAAAATCTAAAAACTGAGCCCTGTTCCTGTAGTCTTCAATCAGACAAATTCTAACTGCACACTCCTGCCACTGGGGTACAGGGGAACCTTCTCCAAAAAAGAAGGCCTGGATTAGTGCTCAAGTTATACAAACAAAGCTAGATTCAGCAGGCCTGGATCTAGTCTATGCTACAGCAAACAAGGTGCACCAATTTCAGTAAGAAACAGTTCAAATATGCAGGCACTATAAGCCTTTAACCAGAAATTCCCAGCTCAGAAGGGCAGAGTCCAGCCTCTCCTCCCACAAGAGTGCAGACCACAAACCTTCTTAATGTAAAATAACTGTCCTGAAGCCCAAGTGCTTAAACCAGAACTAATACACTTTTAGAATAACAGACACTGAGCCTTCAAACAGCAGTTCCCAACTTAGAAGGATGTAAGCTACCTGTCCTGCCACAACAGTGCAGGCCACAAACCTTCTTAATGTAAAACAACGGGTCTGAAGCCCAAGTGCTTAAACCAAAAGGCTTAGAATGATAGTTACATAGTTGAGTACTTTTAAGATGACGCAAAAGCAAAATAAGGCAAGAAGAAACACAAATACAGTAAAAGCAGATGAAAAAAGTGCAATTTTTTTAGACTGATGTTGCTGAATGAGTTCTTTAAGTGTATCTGTTTGTTTCTGACAATTTTCCTTGAGATTTTGTAGATTTTCCTTAAAGTCATCCATTTTTAATGACAGTTATTGTATTGCAGTAGTTACCAGTTGTAGTTCTCTTTTTATAGCCAAGTCAGTGTGAGAATTCTTCGAAGTACTCATCTCCACTGTTAAAATCTTCTCCTTTGTAGTTTGACAGGAAAAAAAATCACCTAAATCTACCAAAGTTTCTAGTTATCTAGGTTACACTTTCATCTATCAATTCTGAATGTTTTTGTTGAAAAATAATAAATTATTTCCTGTATTTTATATTAGTTTTGTGGAGCTCTGAAAATCTACTGCTTTCAGTTAGACATTCAGGCTCCACCCCCTTTGATATCATTTTGAATACAACTAATCTTTTACTATGTGGACCTAAATTTAATGTAGGTGATAGCGAGCAACAATCAATGTGAACCCTTGAATTGCATGTTGCTCTACCTACTTAGAAAGTTCGGAAATAAATGGTTGCTGCTTAGTTTGTTTATTTGTGTGTCAAAAAAACTGAAATTAGTCACAGGGAAACCAGTGAATGACTCAAGATTGCAAAGCATTACAGTATGTGCTGCTTAGCTAATCCGTGTATTCGGTCATTTCCATTGATCACCGCAACCACCCTGTTCTGTGAATTTTTGGCTGAAAAATCTGTAATATGATATTTTTTGTGAATTACCAGTGTTCTTATCCCTTTTTGAACATGTCAGCTTACAGCTTAACACACTGCTGAAGATAAACTTAATTGTAATTAAAGAGTTGTTTGACAAGAGCCTTATAATAGCAACTTCCATTTTGATGTTGTAATTCTATTTGTTTTATTAAGTGCCCTCTTAATTCATTATTTTAAGAACCACTCCATGTATGTAAGGTCAACAAAATAGCATATTATTATTATTTTTTACTCCAAAACCATAATCCAATAAGTAAAGTGAATGGGTATTGTCAAACCATCAAATATAGCATATAACTGGCCTCCTTCCACTGGGAAACAGGGATAACCTGTCCATGACAGCAAAACATAGATTATGCAGTGGTGGTGGTATGCTTATCTACTTCACCTATGAGTGTGTGTGTGTATATATATATATATATATATATATATATATATATATATATATATATATATATATATATATACTGTATATACAGTCGATATGAAAAGTGTACACACCCCTGTTAAAATGCCAGGTTTTTGTGATATAAAAACTGAGACCACAATAAATTATTTCAAAACTTTTCCCACCTTGAATGTGACCTATAACCTGTACAATTCAATTGAAAACCAAGCAAATCTGTTAGGAGAAAAATATAAAAAATAAAAAAAGTACAATACGCTGGTTGCATAAGTGTGCACACCTTTAAACTAATACTTTATTGAAGCATCATTTGATTTAATTACAGTATTCAGGCTTCTTGGGTACACACCTGCCATCAATTAAAGAGACTCTGATTAATCCCAAATAAAGTTCAGCTGTCCTAGTAGGATTTTCCTGACATTTACTCAGTTGCCTGCTACAGCAAAAGCCATGGTTTGCAGAGAGCTTACAAAGCATCAAAGGGATCTCATTGTTGAAATGTATGAGTCAGGAGAAGGGTACAAATAAATTTCCACAGCACTGGATATACCATGGAGCACAGTGAAGACAGTCATCAAAAAGTGGAGAAAATATGGGACAACAGTGACATTGCAAAGAAGTGGACGTCCCTCCAAAATTGATGAAAAGACAAGACAAAAACTGGTCAGAGAGGCTGCCAAGAGACAAACAGCAATACTGAAGGAGCTGCAGGAATTTCTGGCAAGTACTAGTTGTGTACTACATGTGACAACAATCTCCCATATTCTCCATATGTCTGGGCTATGGGGTAGGGTTGCAAGACGGAAGCCTTTTCTTACACAGAAAAACATCCAGGTCTGGCTAAATTTTGCAAAACAATACATCAAGTCTCCTAAAAGCATGTGGGAAAATGTGTTATGGTCTGAGGAGACCAAGGTTGAACTTTTTGGCCACAATTCTAAAGGGTACGTTTGGCGCAAAAACAAAACTTCGTATCACCAAAAGAACACCATCTCCATGGTGAAGCATAGTGGAGGCAGTATCATGTTTTGGGGTTGCTTTTCTTCAGCTGGAACTGGGGTTTTAGTCAAGGTGGAGAGAATTATGAACAGTTCCAAATACCAGTCACTTTTGGCCCAAAACCTTCAGGTGTCTGCTAGAAAGCTGAAGATGAAGAGGAATTTCACCTTTCTGCATGACAATGACCCCAAGCATACATCCAAATCAATAAAAGAATGGCTTCACCAGAAGAAAATTAAAGTTTTGGAATGGCCCAGCCAGAGCCGAGACCTAAATCCAATAGAAAATCTGTGGGGTGACCTGAAGAGTGCTGTGCACAATAGACGCACTCGGAATCTGACAGATTTGGAGTGCTTTTGCAAGGAAGATTGGGCAAATGTTGCCAAGTCAAGATGTGCCATGCTGATAGACTCCTACCCAAGAACACTGAATGCTGTAATTAAATCAAAAGGTGCTTCAGCAAAGTATTAGCTCAAGGGTGTGCACACTTATGCAACAAGCGTATTGTATGTTTTTTTTATATTTTTTTCACCTAACAGATTTGTTTGTTTTTCAATTGAATTGTACAGGTTATAGGTCACATTAAAGGTGGGAAAAGTTTTGAAATGATTTATTGATTTTTTTATATCATAAAAACCTGGCATTTTAACAGGGGTGTGTACACTTTTTATATCCACTGTATATATATATATATATATATATATATATATATATATATATATATATGTTTTAAAATTAAATTCTCGTACTGTTACCACATAATTATTATTGCTGCTGTATTCACTTCTGGTACTTTATAAACCTGTTACTGTACCTTATCATAGTCAACATCAGCAAGTGTTAGGATATTTACTTTCCCTCTCATGCTTTAGTTGTGTCGATTCCCTTTTTATTTCAACCTGTAGATTACAATGTATGTATATTTTTGCAGATTCTTGTATTATTTGCTGTAATTTGCATTGCTTGTATTAGAACCATTGTATCTTGTTCTACAACATTTCAATATCTCCAACGCACTATTTACTTTTAGGCATATTAACACTCACACCTCTGCATGCAGCCTATATAAACATCACAAACTATTATGCAAACTAAGGCTCCTTCTCCTCCACTCACTCACCCAAATAAAACTCCAAGCTGATATCCACCCCAACCAAGGCTCCACACATACCACACCCCATCCATCCAAATATCCTCCTCCTCCACACCATATCCAAATAATCGAACACTATCCGATTCCTTTCCCCTCTCTCCATTACCAAAAAGATGCCACTCTGATATATTCATAACCAGTTTTTACCTAAGACGCATAATACAAAGTTCATGATTCCATGTTGCCCTTACCTTATATTCCCCAGACATAGCTGTGATTACTGAAACCTGGCCAAAGCCCCGTACAAAAAATGAGGAAATACTTACCATCAGGTATAGCATAGTTAGATTAGATAGCCTATCCAAATGGGGTGGTGGTATTGCCATCATATTTAAAGACTCACTCAAACTGGTGCAACTAAACTCCACCCCTCCAGACTTCCCCAACTCTGAAATATTAATTGCTCATCTGGAAATTAACTCCCATAAATCTATAATTATCATTCCTATCTACCCCCCCCCCCCCCCAGATAACATCCTCTGTATCATAGAAAATGTTCTCTGCTTGGCTTCTACCATCTTCTCCCAAGAAACAATAATATTAGGAGACTTCAACTAAGACTGGCTTACCTGGTCTTCCAAACATCCCACCAATTTCATAAACTTAAATAATTTCTTTCAAACCATTAACTATCCCACAACATAGATAAACATTCCAATAAACAATATGTACTAGACTGGATATTAATAAATAAACTCTATATTGACTACGATGCCAGCTGCCTTCCAGATACCCTAAGCAATCACTCTTCAACCTTTCTTCTCAGAAAACGACTACACATAACTAATATCTCATGCAAACACATCTGCAACAAAAAAAAATTTCCCCCTCTAGATTCACTACAGTACTACAGCAATATGACTGGTCTCCATTAAACTTCCTTCAGTTAGACCTTGCTGTACAGTATTTTAATAAAGCGTTCCTTGAAATACGTAACAGGTTAGCTCCCACGAGAAAATATTTGCACCATAGCCAAGCAACTACCATGGCTAACTAAAGAGATTAAATTGCTCCTAAAACAAAAGGACAGAGCCTGAACTCTCTACCATAATAACAAAAACAAAGATAACCTAACCCACTACCAACAACTCAGAAATCAAGCCAAAAAAACAAATAAAAAATGACAAAAAAAATACTTCAAATCATGTCAGCAGAAATACCAAAACAACCCTCAGAAAATCTGGCAAGCCATTAACCAACTCCTAACCTCAGGAAACCCTACTACCCCAGCTCCATCTACCAGTAATACAACATAGTGTATAGCTACACAATTCAATACCCACTTTATTAACTCTAACTTTATACCCTCTAAACTTAACCCTAACTTTTTCACTTTTAAGCCAATCCAAACTAGCTGTATAAGAAAACTCCTAAGCAAATTAAAGCCTTGCTCTTTTGCTGTTGATCAACTACTCACCGAATTTCTGAAACTAGCCGCTGCAACTGTCTCCTACCCCATATCTATTCTCATCAACCATTCTATCTCTAAATGGTATGTACCTCTCCTCTAGAAAATATCTCATATCATACCCCTCCACAAAGGTGGCCCTTCCACTAACCTTCCTAATTATAGACCAATTGCCATTCTCTCTCTCCATTAGCCAAAATCTTAGAAAAATGCATACATCAACAAATTCTTGATCACTTCCTTAAAAACAACCTTATATTCATTAGTCAACATGGTTTCCGACCTAGGCATAGTACTATCATGGCTCTCATAAACTTCACAAATACTGTTAATCTCCTCAAAAATAATGGCCAACTCATCTCTGCAACCTTCCTTGATATGTCCAAAGCTTTTGACACTGTGTCACATCAAATACTGCTAAACAAACTTCCTCATATAATCTCAGCACTGTATCCCTAACCTGGTTTTATAACTATCTCTCTAATGGACAACAAACCACCAATGGGATAACTAACTCTCCCCTCTTCTATCCGTAACAGTTGGAGTTCCCCAAGCCTCCATCCTAGGCTTCCTTCTTTTTACCATTTTTAGCAATAGCCGAAATACCACCACAAAACTTGCTTCTATCATTCAATATGCTGATGATGCCTCTCTCATCTGTTCTGCCTCCTCCATTAAGGAACTACAAGATAATACTCAAAATGGCCTATAAGATATAGAAAACTACCTATCTGACTGTCAACTCATATTAAACCTCAACAAAACTAAGTTGATGGTCTTCAGTTGTACTAGTACAAAAAACACCCCACCCCCTCTCACCATCTTTTCTACTAATGGAACAAAAATCGAACCCATCGAGCAAACTAAACTTTTAGGTGTTACAATAGACAACTGTCTAAAATTTGATAAACATATAGCACTAACAATTTAAAAAGTCCATATAAAACTTGGTGCACTATACAGGGCTAAACCTTATCTAACTAACTAGGCTAGAATATCCACAGCCAGATCCTACCTTACTTTATTGTTCCCAAATCTTTACCAACCTACATAAATCAGATTTGTACAACTTCAAAAGTTGTTCTAAAAAAATAACCAAATTCATCTCAAACCTACCTTACAAATCACATCACTGCGTCTCTCTTCACCATCTTAACTGGATTGAACTTCCCAACTTACTACCTCTCAAGCAGCTAATAATCACCCATAAAGTCATCTACAAACCTGACAACTGCCCCATGCTCTCTGACCTTGGACAACCATATAAAAACCTTACGTCCCTTAGATCATCTGAGAAACTAATGCTTAATGTAACTAAATCTCTGAACTATTACGGAGACTCATTATACTCATTCAAAATAGCCAAAACCTGGAACTCTCTTCCCCAGCATATTCTAACTAATCCTGATACACAAAAGTTCAAACAACTGCTAAAAGAATACTACTCTAAACAATGGCTATGTTCCTGTACATCTGCAGGCTAATCTCTCATGTCTCTACACTCTCTATTTTCTCTACTATCAACAGTCTGCCTTGCATCACCTGCATTAATTCAGTCCTATGAGTGACTGTTTTGTTTAAAAAATATATATATTTTATGTGTTCTACAAATATAGCTTAGATGCTCTCATGAGATTTTGATTACTGTGTACTGCTTAATTGTATTCTTTTAACAATACTTAATGCTGAGTGTATCTTTAACTTTGTAAGTAATGCATCTGTGTTTTTCTTCATGTTACTGTAAATCATTATGTAATGTATTTTGAAACTTTTCTCATGTCACTGTTAATCATTTTGTACTGTATTTTATGGAGCTTTTCTCCCCGGGTCTCCAGTGATGCCACTGAAAATGGGCTCCTGGCCAAGTCGGACACTACCCTTTAAACAAATGCAAAATAAATAAATAAATAAATAAACAAGCAAATAAAAAAATAAATAAACTTCCAGCAAAAAGTATGGTTTCCCATACAATCATCTAGGATAGTTTCAAAAATAGTTAAGGACTGACTCTGTTTAATGAGTAAAGTGAGTCTATTACAAAGACAGAGGATATGACCTGTCCCACCTTTAGATAGTGTTAATTTTCCAGTCAAGGTCAAAGACTTTAGAATAGATATCTGTAACATTATTGGTTTTATGAACTTGGAATAGGTTGAAAAGAGCAGGGTCTTTTGTTGTGCAATAAACAAAATAGAGGGCATCCCTTCACAAACTAAAAGAACTAAAGGTAGCTCTTTATATGGTAAGATGGGTGAAGGTTAGAGTCCATACTATTAAGGTGTCAGGTGCTACTTCAGAAAGTAAGAAAATAACCATTAGAGCACCACAGGGCTTAACAATGGGACTCTTCATTTTTGGTCTAAAATTGTATGACCTCTGTACCACAGACACTGATCTATGGACAACTAGATTTGCAAATGACTGCAAGATGGGAGACATCATCCATTCCCTCACTGACACAGAAGCACTTTAGCAAGAACAAGTCTTTACAAAATAATAGTGTACAGAGAAAGGGCTTGCACTAATTGTGAAAAAGGTGTAGCACTGTCACCTTTAGGAAACACTCCTCATCTATAACTTACAGCTTAGCTAGTACCTCAATCCACATGAACATTGTAGTCAGGAAACTTCACACCTGGGTTAACAATTTCATCACATTTGACCAGCTTGTCTCAGTAATATTTAGGAAATCCTTCTGTTTAGCACAGCTTAATCGAGTACTTCTTTGCTAAAAAAAAAATCATCCTTTTTCTGCTTTATATTTTTGCATTTCTGGTCATTTGGGTATATTTTAAATGATCATTATTGTTTTCTTATTTTTATACAATTTGCCAGCAGCTGGAGATCATATAATTTGTATGGTTTCTTGTATTATACTGATACTCACACAATTCTGTATGTCGGTGTGTGTGTTTTCTTTTTGTTTATATTCTTATGGTATAGGGTTGTCAGAGTTCTTATGTGCTATCGTATTATGTCACATATACACACGTGATTATCTGTGCGCTGTAATCTTTCAGGTGCAATCATATGTATTTTTATTGTAGGCTATTATTGTCTACACATCTATTTTTATTTTCTATGTAGATCTATCAATCTATCTTTCTGTATCTATCTATCTATCTATCTATCTATCTATCTATCTATCTATCTATCTATCTATCTATCTATCTATCTATCTATCTATCTATCTATCCATCTGTTGAGCTATCTACCAATCTATCTATCTATATGCATTTTTGAAATTCTTATTTTTCTTGTATCTTATTTGCATTTAATACAGTGTTTTATTACGTGATGTTCATAAGTATGACTTGCTGCTATTTAAACTGGAAGGATAGCAATATTTTTAGATAAACTTATGAAACTGATTGAAAAGAAGTGAAACTGACCTTTGTCCTCAGATTTCATAGGTTCATAGGTGTATACTAGACTAATGGGAACTGGCTTAGCCATGCAACCCAAATATCTCTCATGAGTTATTGTGCTTTAGAGATTATTTTAAGGGGGTATATGTTAGCTTAGGCATGATTTAACTACTGCCTCTGTCCATCAGAGTTATAGGTGCTCTACAGGGGTGAATTTGCAGTTTCTCATCAATGGTCCAGTTTACAAATGAATAGGTTTATTGAATGGGCTTTGCTTCACATGCATGGGAAGTCTGTTCCAGAGAACTGGAATTTTCTGGGATTCATAACTATCCCTCTAACATTCCTGTTTATAATGTAAGCAAAATTTAAGTCCATGGATCTAGTGGTTCTGATGCTGATAATTTTGCAGATAAGTAAAATGTCCATTAGAATGGAGCCCAAGGATGTCTTGTATGCCAGGATACATCACCTCTCAACAGTCTGTAGGAAACAGAGGACAGAGATAGGGCTTTGAGATGATTTTCATAGGACATTTTGTTTATGTCCTGTATTCTTTCTGTGATAAACCTCTGCACATTCTAGTTGTTGCATGTCCCTAATCAGATATATACCAAGGGGGGGGGGGTTATACTCAGTGATTGGTCTTATGAAGGTACTGAGTGTTAATCCAGTGCTTTGACACCAGTTATTTGTTTGTGTTAGACCTTCCTGCAAAATGTTTGTGTCTTGGAAGGATTCAATGACTGCTTCTAATTTGCCATCATCTGTAGTCTTGGTCAACCAGAGGCCCTTCTATTGTACAACCTATCTAAAATTTGTTTTGACCAGAATGGCTTGTTTTTGAATATAATTTGCGCTTACTTCTGTTAGGCACAGCAGCATCTATACAAATATTGACAAGCAGTTCCACATAGGCTGCTGCATTATCTGAGCTTGGAGGGGCTTGAAATTCTGACATGTAATTACTTAATAAGAGTTAGCTTGCCTTTGAATAGTTGCTAACTGTTACATGGTTTACTGGGGTTACAGAATTAATTTTTATCTCAAAGGAAACATATTTCTGGTCTGACCTCACCGGAAGGGACATGACATGGGGGTAATACAGCAGTCTCCTATATTTGTGAATACTAAATCCAATATGCTTGCACCTCTAGTGGGTATATGCACTAGTGTAGGGTGTTTGTGTAAACAAAGTCCAATAATTCTTTGTGCCTGCAGTTTTGGTGGTTGAGTAGGATTCCCAGACTATGGAGGGGTCATTAAAGTCACACACAAGTATGGTATTTAGTTGAATGGTGAGTGTCTTTAGCAGGCTTAAGTATTAATTATAGGTTTCCTGGGTCATGGAGAGTGACTTATAACTTGCTAGGATATAGTGTGAGACTTTGTCAATGATAAATTGTATGTGGAGAAATTCCATTGCATCATCCTGTTTAACCAGACTTGAGGTGTGCTTATTTATGTAGATCAAAACACCCCCACCTTTGATTCCTGCCTGTGCAGTTGCTGGTCTAAATTGTGGAGGACATTGAAGACTTGCAACACTGGGATATCTATGTTGCCTTAAACCATGTCTCAATAATTGCAGATATTTCTGCATTCTCTAAGACTAAGGGGAGAGAGAGCCTGGAGAGAGTGCAGCTTCTTGTTCAGACTCCTGGCATTAAGCAGTAACAGCTTTAGATCGCTTTGGATATATTTTGCTATGTTGCAAGGTTTGTCAATTTGGCATTGTCTAAAAAGGCTCATTGGAAGAGTACAATGTTTTCTCCAATATTTAAAGCCTAGTGGGGGCAGGTACAGACCATCCTTGTCAACGATACATTGTCTGTTGGCCATATTCGCCTATGCTGGCAAATATTGTATCCCCTTAGAGTTACACTGGAAACTAAGGCAATTATTAAAGTCAGTCATCTTTTGTCTATACTGCAGCATCATTCTTGCTACAGGTAGAATACTGCATAATTATAGGTGCATACCAGCATGTGACACATAATCCATCAGCTCCATCATGTCTGTCTTCATATAGTCTAGTGAATTAAATTTCAGGTCATTTACACTTACATGGACTAAGAGTGAGTCATTCTTCCACCTGTGTTGCAATGACGAGGGCATGTGTAACTAGTCAGATCCTGGCTTCTGACAGCAAACTGACCATTATTTTCTCCTTGATCAGCCTGGTGAGAGGAGCATTAGCATTTCACTCAATGGAGTCCCCTATGACTAGACTCCTGGGTAGTGTGTTGGCTTAGTATATGAGGATCCATTTGGTATAACTGTATGTGTTCCATGCTGGGTGCTTTTATAGAGTGCTTCTGGGTTTGCTGAGGACGATTTTTGCAAGTGGAGTATTTGGCAGGTCTTTGTGGTTCAAAAGATTGAATTTAAATGCTTCAGCATGTGCTAGTTTATGTGTAGGGTGCATGCCATGGGTGGTGGGTGTAGCATGTCTGCTTCTGACTACATAGTTGTTATTATGAATACCAGAATGTAAGAGTTTTGCTTCCTGGATTAATAAAAATGTTTTCACTTGGCTCTGAGTGCTGGTTTTAGGTTTACTAAATATCAGTCTTTCCATTTCAACCCCCTCCAATTTCTTTAGGAGGAGCTGGGAGTTTCTCAGTTGTGCAGGAGTCCACACTTCCTCATACAAACTTGTGTACAATTCTGCCCAGCTTTCAACTCCTAATCCAGCTGAGAATGACTACCTTCAAAATTTATTTTATTTTGTTTGCAATCTGTCAAACCAGGTAAGTGGCCTTGTTCATGGACGATTATTCACCCAGAACTCCAGCCACAAGGGACAGCATAGATGCTAACGAAGAAAGTGTAGAAGGTTACAGGAATGCAATCAGTTTTTTGATTTGTTTTCATACAGCGGAATGCAAATGTGTTTTTCCAGCAATAGATCTTTAAAGTAAAATATGCCATGTAGTACAGAGGCAGGGCACATCTAATTTTGTACATGACAGTGAGGCAGTACAGCCAGAGTGGTCGTCCCTCTCATACAACAAGGTCAATGCCATAATTTGGTTCACTGCAGTCAAGGCCAGGAGGGGGTCCTAGGTACTTCCTTAAAGACTCAGTCCCCCTGAATATTGTCTATACCTTCGTGCCCTACCTTCGACCATGTTTGTCTTCATTACCTGTGTTGTTTCTTGCCAAAGGGCTCTAGAGGTATGCACACTACATGCAGAGTAATGCAAAGTACATCTGGAGTGTCAGCACTTCACTGTGCTATTATTTGGAACAAGTATGGTGTTCCAATATGTTGCACTGCTCTTCTGAAATTGTTTTAATTAAACTAGTTGTGTTTAAGTATAGTATGCAAGTAATACAAGTTCAGGCATACACAATACCCGATGACTGATTATGTAGCACTGCTAGTGACCTTATAATTATCCGATTTCATTAACATTATTACAGATTTTGCCAGAACTCTGAAGATGGTAATCTGAGTTACAAAATAAATGCAACAGTTTATTTAAAAATGGTATTGCTATTCTTTAAATGGTATACTAGGACTCATTATTAAAATCATCAGAGTTCTAGGAATTAGTTTCTATGGAAGCTATTGTAGTAATAACAAATTCTGACTTCTTTGCTGTAACTAGATGATTTAACATGTATGAAGATTAGAAATTATATTTTCAGTCTTCAATGGTAAGGCTGCAATACACGTTGGACATTCCCTTACTGTGCATCTCCATCACAGAACTGTATTATGTTGCTTGTTGGTATTGACAAGTTTGAAAACACAGCTTTTGACTACTGTCTTAAGCCCATCTGTAGTGTGGTCTTGGTCAGTTCTGTCTGTCTGTCTGTGTATCAGCTTGCATGGTCACCCAAGTCTCCATCTCTTTTCATCTCTTTCTGCTACAATGTAAAAACATTTTTTTCTTATTGATGGATAGACATAGCCATAGACCACTTACATGAGTACATCAGTCTCCAAACTGCTGTAATTGTATGCATCAAGGAATATAAGGGGATGGCCACCAGATGATCACCTGAGGGGGGGGGGGGGAGTGCAATGGAATACATTCATTTGATCAAAAACACATATTATTGAATTACAAAATGTTAAAAAAAAAATCAAAATTTTGAAAACCTATTAATGTGGAGGGAAAGCCCCCATGCACTACAATGTGGGAAGGGGTTTGCTCCCCCACATCCCCTGATAATTATATATACCAACTCTGGGATCTCATAACAACGTGGAAAGGGTAAATTCCCATTTTCAGTATTTTGAGTTTTCAACATTTTATGATAAAATATTTTGTGTTTTCAATCAAATTATTGTATTCCAGTGCAACACGGTACCTACAAAGCAGGGTTAGCTGAAACACTGCTATGGTCACCTGCACAAATGCTGCTGAATGGAAAGGAAAGGAGTACATGATTGTTAGATCCCTACATGGGGCCAGCCCACATTATGTGACCCTTTTGTTTCTTGAGACAGCATAAATGCACATGGGGGACAGGGTATCTTTAAGAAGCATCATCACTGTGCCATCCTGGTGACCAGGAGTGACTACTCTGGAAAAGTTATAGGAAGCCACCCACTTATGACATATGTAGTTTCCCTTTCCCCTCACTGTTCATGTAACAGCAAACCAAAAAACTACCAGCACCTCCAATGTAGTAAAGATCATCTCTTTATTTATGAGCATCCCTTCCCTTGTTTGCATTTTTGGAACCTTTGAGACTCTTCTCTAGGTGTTCTATGCAGCAGGCTTTCAAAAGCATTCCCTGCAATGCCATGCACCTGTCTGTGATACCAATGCATTTTGCAGTGTGAACATAGTCAAATGTTGGCAATAGTAATGTGCCTCAATTTGACTTTATTGGTGTTTGCCAGATCATGCTGATGACTTATGTACTTTAGTGGTTGTGTTCACATCTAATTGCCTGGATGCCACCTCCCTGTCTTCTTTGTAACAAACAGGGGTGCAGTCAGAATTTTTGGAATTGCATGCTAACTTACACAGTGTAGCCGTACCCTTAATAAGTGTAGCCATACAAGCCAAGACATGTTTCTCAATGCTATACTTTTTTTCTTCTAAAAGTAAATGAAAGACTTAAGCGAAGAAACAAAATCATATAACCACGAATCACGACTGATATATGATATATGACATTTTTAGAAATGCATGCTAGTCTCCACCATGCAGCCCCCACCACTGCTAAATTTAGCCATTCAAGCCAAGACATGTTTCTCAATGGTATACCTTTTTACTAGTAAAAGTAAACGAAAGGCTAAAACAGGCCTAAGGCATTTTGCCTATGACATAAATAGAACATGCTGGAAAGACCAATACATGTCACAAAGGATCTCAGCACTATGGAATAGTGCCAGCCATGTGAAGCAGAGTTCATCTCTGACTCTATTCAAACAAAACACTGATCATTAGATGGGAAATCACAAATTCACCCCTTGTTTGGCCCCCTTGTCTTTGATGGACAGAGATCAATGGTAAGTAAGTTAATCTCCAACTAACATATTCCCCCCACATAACCCTACAGCTAGGGTTATAAAGACCTGGTGGTCATTAGCCTAGTATCAATCAATGAGCCTATGAACCATGATTGATATATGATTTTCTATTTAAATTGTCACACATTATTACACAAAATAAATTGTTTTGAAAACATGTATGATGTGGCATACATAGCATATGCCTAGCTATGTCCATAGTAAGGCTATAATAATAGAGAGACATAAATGGATTTCCCATTTTTTTACTGTTCAGCATCATAAATCATGAAATTTAATATTCTTTCCCATAGTATATCTAAAAATGGGAGCAAGGGGTGGTGTCAGAGATCTTTGTCTGGAGAAAAAAGGGAAAACATAAATGGGTTGTTCATTTTTTTCACATATCAACACTAACAAACTGTAATATGACGTATTCCTATACATAGTGGATTTGCAGGTAGATGTGAAAGCAATGTGGAAGATGATACCCAGACAGTTCCAATAGTAGTATGAATAATATGTCTAATAAAAAATAATTTACAGTCTTACTTAGATATCTTACCAGCACATGTAACCCGATATGAATTACAGAAGAATAATACTCATTTCATGAATTCTAATTGTACCTTGACTTAGGAATTCCCATCATGGTATTAGAAACCCAAAAGACTTAACAGAAATTAAACAAAGAGATGCCATACCAGTCAACCTTGGAGTAAGTTTGTGAAAATTCATTCAGTCAGTTAATGTTTAAAGGAACATAATGAGTCATATTTCTTAACTTGCTGGGTAGGGTTTGTGAGGCACTGGGTTATAAACATTTCCCTCCACTGTATCTCTGTTGGAGGAGATTTATACCCCTGATTCTAGTATTGGTTGAGATGTCGAACTTTTGGAAACACAGGAGTTTCAGAACAACCAAGTCTTTAATGGCATGAATGATTTTAGGAAAGTACATTTCCATGCAAAAGATGTTGTTGTTTGTCTTTCTGCTTTTCCCGGTAAGGGGTCGCCACAGCAGAACTCTGGTCTGCTAATGATTGGCAGTAGGTTTTTACGAAACGCCAATGTGCCAGCTCGACTCTCAATTTTCAATGAAGGCATGCCCATTTACGCACATATGTCTTTCGAATGCTACCCAACCATAGGGAGGACATGCAGACTCCACACAGAAGGCACTCCCAAGCCCAGCCGAGAATCGAATGGGAGAACCTCTTGCTGTGAGTTAACAATGCTACCACTGTACCACAGCGGCATCTATTTCCATGCAAAAGATGTACTTATTGTAAATATATTAATATCACTAATAGTCTTGAACATCGTACTATTAAGAAAAAGTTTTATTTTAACTTAAAAGCTTATTCCAAAACTATGAATGTGGCTTATATTGCAAACTGTTATGGTACATATTATGTTTTATATAGATAAGACTAGCCAGAAGGCTTAAGCATCAAGTTAAACAACATTTGCTTGTGATATTAAAAAAACTGAACCTGCATAATACTCTGGTAAAATATGATGAGGTGCAGAACATACCTTTACATTTTGTGTATTACAAATTATTTGCAAAGATGTCAGATGGGTGACATTGTAAATAAAACAGAATATAAAGAACATGAATTGATTTCCAGGTTAAATGATGTACAGCTTTCAGGCACAAATGATGCCTGTATTTTAAATCCTACTCTGAAATCTAAATGTTTACATCTTTAGTCACATGTTAACATCACATGATTTTAAATGTGTTTTTAGTAGGGTTCTATGTTTAATATTTTACTACTTAAGTGCTGTAGATGTGAAAGCTTGTATTTTATATGTTATCTGATCAAATTATTGTTGTGAACTATGTTGTCAATACATTTTTTATATGCTCAATCTGTTGAAGAAGATTTATACTCACGGTTCTAGAGTTAGTTGAGAGGTTGGGTTTGTAGACATACAGGAGGTCCAGGGCAACTGGGTTTATAATGAGAGATCAACTCTCAAAATAATTTAAGACATTGAGCAAAGGGGTAGAGTTTCCAGCCTTGCTTGGTTGCTTAGGGAGTTTAGGCCTGTGATTTTTTGAGTCAAGTACCTTTGCAGTCCTTCAAATTTTCCTTCTAATTGTTACTTTGTTTTCAGTACTGGAGTTTACATTTCTAACTACTGACATATTAAAATGATAGAAGAGTCAAAGATTTCCACTGTGCTTTTCTCTGCACTACCCCATATACTTTAAAGGGCTACAAATAAAAAAATACATTACTCTCCTAGACTAGCAGATTATTGTGTCAATTGAGGCTTACATATATCTAAATGAATACCAAAGATAAGAACCTGAGTTTTGCGCCAGTTTGCTCACCCATTTGTTGCACACTAACACAGAAATGATTCATACCTCCTCCACACTGGGAGCAGGAAAACTCAGTGTTATATGTGCTACTTCATTAAAGTTCTCTTCTGCAGCTTTTGAAACTCAGCTTGCACCAGTTGGTTCCTTCTCATGAAAGTCAACCAGCTTCATACCCTGAGTATGAAGCTTTGTCACTGATTCTCCCAGTCATGACACTAGACTGGGTGCTTCAATTTCTAGGTCTCTTCCTCCCATGAGTTAGCCTTTCAGATAAAGAAGACCCTAATAGAAGTTGTTTACTTTCTTTTTCATATCATCTACTTTGCTGCCTTGATGCAGGTTCTAGTATGTGCCTAGACAGCAATGCACATTGTGGAGAGGTACATATATCAGTGAATAATGTCACACAATGTTGATATATTGTACTAAATTGATTCTATCTGACCTAATGAAGTATTCACCCTAATGTATTGCAGCATTCTTTGATAAAAGAAAGATTTTGAAATGAAATACATAGCAGACAAATGTATTTTCTTCCATTGGTACTCCAGAATTCTTTGAACTCTTTCTCAACTCCTGCTTTTTAATTAATGCTTGTTGATGCGTATATGTGCATACAAAGTCTAAAAAAAAAAAGATTTGAAAAAGAAGTCGTATTGGCGGAGTGTGCTTCTGTACGAAAACATTCACTCTCCCACACCCTCCTGTTGTTAAGCTACATCTAATTCAGGTTACCACTTGAGTCAGATGCAGTACTCCCTGTTGTCCTTGCAAGAATGAGCTTCCATGACTAAGCTCTGGCCATAGATAAGCAACCTCTTCCTTCTGCCCAGGTGCATAGCGGGAAGAAGGCTATCTATGCATTTAATAGAACCTGTCTCAGAGAACTGCTACTTCACAGGTACTACACTGTACTGTTCCATCATCTCTGTGTATTGTCCACTAGCCATTATTCATATGATTGCCTAGTGTCCACCAGTTATTTTAAAGTTTCTATTTTAGCTGTTTTTATTGCTACTTACTAAAGGCTAGCTGGCTATTTGTTTGACAACAGATGACTGAACAGCATAAACATATCTGTTAGGGACTCACAGACTAAACGGTCAGCAAGCCACTGAAGAATATAAATTGCCATTAGGTTTGACATCCTCAAAGTTAGTTATATTACTGATGAAGTGCAAAACACACAGCTCCAATTGTCCAAATACCAAACTATTTGTTTTATTGTTTAGACTTCTTGAAGCAGCTTGTCTAGTTTAAATAAACACGCCATATCTGGTTAACTACTTGTTTGGGCCTGGTTTTACTTACATCAGGAAGTTTCTACATCCTTCGGTAACTTAACTTTTTCTAGATGGTTGTTTTTACTTGCAGCCACAAGGATACTAGATGATTTCTTAGATACCTCTGCGATAGTATGACATTGCTGCTAAACATGACATTTATATTATGTCAGTATTGTGTGCAAAAATGAAAAATGTCAACACTTGACACGGGATATGTTAATAGATCTTTCCATTTACGTGTTTTCTTCTTTGTAGATCCCTCAGCTAATCTAGGGGCATTCTGTAAATGCTGTTCTGATACATATCTGAATATGTCATCTGCACCTCTTTTGGTGTATAAAACCAGAAAAAAACAGTCTGCATTTACATGATCTCTCCCTTTCCAATCTACTGCCAATTAAGGTCCTCCAGGTCAAGGTTCCTGCTCCCTTTTTGCTTTATACAGAGACAACCTTTGACTACTTTAACCCAGTTTCAATTTCAGGTATAATAAAATCAGAGGTGAAACAAAACATAGAAATATTGCTTCTAACATTCTCACATCCATCATTTCAGAGCACATGAGAAACAGTCTTACTCTAACCAGGCCTTAATATTTTCATATAACCCTGACAGAAGACAGTGAAACCTGATTCTACATAACATACATTCTGCTGCCAAGCAAAAATTTGTCTGAAGGCAAAATAAAGAGTAAGGATTATTTCAAATTACAAAAAAATGGCAGGCATATATCTATAGTGCTAATTTCAAAACTCTATCAATAATAAATAATAGAGATATTTAAGAACAGCATTTGAGAGAAGTATTCATTGCACAGTGCAAAAACAGTATATTTTATTATGCATTTCATAAACAGTCAAATATCAGTAACATCATAGTTTCTAATTATCTCAGAGCCCTAGTGTCCCAGTATGATGTATAAGAACTATAATTGTTTCTATGCAGCATGTGTTAAGTCAGTGAGAAACTGTATTCTAATAATATACCATTTGGATGGGCAGGTGGTTTCTAGTTCAGGAGTATCACATCCTGTCGGTGTTCCATTTTGCTCCATTTGGGCGATCTCACACCCTGAGGCATATATTTCTCGGTTATAGCCCTGCTGGCATCACTGAATTGTTTTGTCCAGGTTGCCATTTCTGTACTCATATGCACCATAGGGTATTGGGTTTGTGCTTGATG
>NC_056725.1:564705943-564873443 GCF_019279795.1 Protopterus annectens
TCAGGTAAACTCCTTAGTATATGCCATGATCAGAGGAAGCAGGACTATTCAACCCTGGGCAGTTCGACCCCAGACTGTTTGCGCCCGGACAGTTCGACCCCAATGCATTTCTATACAATTTCATGTATAAATTTATATGTATTGTATATGTATTTTTTTTAGTGGACAGTTCGACCCCGGACTATTTGACCCCAGACTATTTGACCCCAGATATATTCTTTTAAGTACTTTATCATTAAGGTATTAATTAATCAATTATTCAATAATAACACTGTTAATTTTTCATTGCAAATATATTTTTATTAGTATTATATTATATATATATATATATATATATATATATTATATCAGCACAGTTTTTTTAAATGTTAATGCTTGATAATTGATATTAAACATCAACTCCATAAATTATTCATTAATCCATGGGTACAATACCAAGTGTCTTCAGTTATGTAGTGTCATTAGGAAAACCTGCTCTAACAAATTCAGGCAAACAACTGCATTCTCCTAAAAAAAATGATAGGTTGTTTTGTACCTCACAAGCAATGTAGTCTGTGTGATGTACCTGTCGTGTCAGTTATTTTTTCTAATAGTTACACTACACTACGGGCAGGATTCACGAAGGCTTGCACGGAGTGTAAGAGACGTGCAACACTCCATGCAAGCCTCGCGATCCAGGAACAGCCCTAAACTCCGTGTAAGAGACCAGCTAAAACATCTCTTACATGGACTGGCGTGATATAAATACCTCACTTGCAGCCGAAAGGTATGCAAATGAGGTATATTAGCGATCCATGAAGCAGAAACCAGTCCATGTAAGAGACGTTTTAGCTGCAGAAATGTACTCAGTTGACAACTGAGTACGCTTCGCAATTCCACAACGGAGCCATGTCAGCTCCAAAAAAAGGGTGCATATGACTCAGGCAGCATGCCAATGGCCAAATATGTGGTCATTGGCAAGATAACCTGATGCCAAAATATTAAAAATATAATTTTTTTTTTTCGACGATCGCCGATGTTTAAACCCAGGGCAGCCCCGCGCAAATGGGCTGCGCTGTATAAAACTATAAAAATGAAGGTTATAAACCCACAAATGTGGGTTTTATACAATACATGGAATGACAATGCAGGGACCAGCAGACCAAAAACAACATGGCCATTATTTTAAAAGCAGTTAAACAAACAAGCAAGGGAACCTTTAAATGAGGGTTAAACAATTGTAATGAAAATAAAAGTTGATAGGAAGAGACAAAAGGAAAAGGTGGAGTGGTGCTAAGGGGAATGGTAAAAGAAATGATTCATTGGAGGCATTAACTGAAATACAGCACAACATGGAAAGGGTGTGAAGATAATAGGAAAGTAAGAAATAAGGTGACACGATTAAAAAGTTTTGGGGGTCATGGGTGTGCCGCCATGAAGCCAAGGGGGCATGGGGTGTCAGATAGCAGGGGGAGCGGGGGAATTTTTAAACACTTTTTCTTTTAAAGTTTTGGGGCTGTTGGCGTGAACGTGTTTGGGGGGGTTTTTGAGATTTAACCCTTTTGGCGGGGGGCTGAAAGCCAGTGGGGTTTTTTGGAGTTCCCCCCCGAGGAAACAGGGGGGCCGTTAATAAAGTAGAATAACGTAAGCTGCGGAAAAAACAATTGGCGGTTCCAAGGAGAATGTCCCAGCCCAGAAAAAGAAAACAGATAGGTTTTTTTTCCAAGGAACTGCAAGACAGGGAACAATAGAAAAAAACAAAATAACCAGGCAGAAATTTTGGGGGCGCCAAGCTTAAATGAACATAGGCGATTTTTGGGGGGAAAATGCAGAGGGAGCAAAAGTGAAAACGGGAAAAGTGACGGGCCCCGGGGATAAGGGTTCATAGCGGGAATAGTAGGGCTTAGGTGGACAGAGAGTCCGCACAAAGGAGGGAGGCCAGCCCACAAAACCAAACGGGGCCCCATAGTGGAAAAAGGGTAGGGTTTTGGCCAAAAATCTAGAAAAGGGTACCTTCCAGGCCAAACTAAAGGGGGGGAACAAGGAACCTCCAGGGAACCAGTTTGGTGCCTTAGAATTTCTGACAGAAATTTTCCCCAACCCCCTGAGGATTCCAGAAATAGCCTTTTCCAGTACAAAAACCCGGGGTTGGGGGTGCAATAGACTGCGAATATGAAAAACCCAGCCGGTGAGGGGTAGGGCCACAAAACCGCCTTCCCCCATCAATCCAGGGTGGTGACCCCCGGGGGCAAAATAATAAGGGGCGGTGCCCGGGAGCCAATTCCCCAGGCTTTCCCTTCCAAACATTTCCCAAATGGGGAATCCCCAGGAATATGGGGTGCTTTTTGCCTGGGGGTCTGATCCCCATAAAAAAAAACCCCACCGGGGAAAAAAATGGGCACCCCCAAACCCTTTGAGGTTGTTTGGGCTGCTAAGCACTTGGGGCGGACACACTGGGGACCCTTGAGACACACCAAACGTAAAATTTGCTGGTTGGTTTGCTCAAATAGTTTCCGGGGCCGGCCCACATGGGGGGCCCAGCCCCACCATTCCAAAATAAAGGAGGCTGACTAGGAGGAAAACCCACCCTGCCCCAGACAGAAGGGGGGGCCCCAAGCCCCCTTTGGGAAAAGGGAAACCAAAGCACTAACTGGAGAGGAACCCTGGGTGCCCCCCGTACCAAAAAAAGGTGCCAAAATGCTGCCTTAAAAAAGAAGGGAATTAAATCATGCAGAGGACCCTGAGACCCCTGACATAATCCATGTGTTAAAATGAAACCTGTACAATGACAGGATGAAAACATCCACCCCACCGCAGAACCACTGAGAGGGGATGAAAAGTGTAAGGTAAGTAACATTTAAAAAGGGGGACCAAATGGCACGGGGAAACACACAGCATGAGCCCCATGCAGGGGGGCGTGCATACTCCGATGGTATCAAAGGGCAGTAAAAGCTGGAATGGAAGCCAAAACAAAACCCCCCTTTAAAGGTGGGGGGAACCTAATGAATGCCCCAATGAAGTGTCTAAACAGAAAGGTTGTGAGTTAAACCAAAAAAAATTTGTCCACCAAGGAATGGGAACTAATAGCACCCAAACAAGGTCAACCCAATGTGCTGTAACCCAAAAATGGAAAAGAAAAAAAGGGGGGTGATAGAAAAAATGTCAAGGTAACCACACCCCCTTTTGGGTACCCAACGAAGCACATGGAACCAGGTCAAAAAAGGCTAAAATGCCCCCCAGATAACCCCAGTTGCCCAAAACCCGGGAACTGATGGCCATGTTAATACAAATTTAACCCCCCCCATTATTTTGCTTGCTGAAAATCCCCGCTAATACAAACTGCACCCCAGTGGAAAAATTTTCCCCAGCCAAAACCAAAATCCCCGGAACTGAATCCCACAAAGGGAAATACTGGAAAATAGAAATTTCGGATCAAAAAATGCCCCCACGGTAAACCCCCAAGGTAACAACTGGATTAAACCCGCCCCAGTCCCTGGGAAAAAGAAAAAACATGGTAAACAATTGAGCCCCCCAAACTGATTAACCCCAAACCCGTCGGCAGAAAAACACAAAAACATGTTAACAGGTTCCAGCCCCAAATTTTGGATTTGAATCAAAAAAACCAAAAAACAAATTTAACCCCACGGCATGTATCCAGCCATTCCAAACCAGCAAGGAATGGGAAGCACCACAATAACAAAAAAAAGGGGGAATAACACTGCCAGTTTTGGCAAAAACAATTCCAAATAAATCCACAAAGGGCCACCAAAAAGGAAGTAATCCGAAAATGTAACCCATCCCAAGTACACAAAAACCCCAAAACCCCCCAAAAAAAAAATAATTGTAATAAACCCATTTAAAAACCGGGGGAAGTCCCCAACCAACCAAAATACAAAAAGGTAAAATCCCCAAAACCCACCCAATGACCTCCACAACTGAAAACCAAAACAAAAACAAGAAAAATTTCCCACCTAAACAAACCACCCCCCAAAAAACCTCCAAACGTAAACAACCACAACCCAAAATACCACCCAAAATTACAAAACCCAAAAGCCACCCAGAAAGAAACAACACCTAACATTGAAATGCATGGGCAAAACCTGTCCCCCAAACCCCCAGCAACGGGGAAAGGGAAAACTGCCTGTAGGTGAAAAACCCCCAAAAACAAAATGCGGCACCCCAAAAAAGGGAAAAAAGAGATAATGCCTGTGGGGGAATGCCAATTTACCCCCGGTAAACAAAAAGAGAATGGAGGGCCCTCAATGCCCCCAGGGCGGTTGAATTTGAGATAACCCTCCCTGTCCACAGAAAAACAGAATGTCTTTTTAAACCGGCCCGTTACAGCTGTGTAAAGATCAATTTTTCCGAGATGCAAGAACAAGATGCTCTGTTAAGGTTTGCCCCGTTACCCGCGTCAAGGTAAGGCCTTTCCCCTTTCCAAGAGCCAAATGTGGCCCAAAAAGATCCCCCCCCCAAAAAAAAACTGGGGTGGAAACAAAAGGGGTTGCTGCCAATGCCGTGTGAAACCAAAGCCCCCCCACACCCCTTTATGGAGAACTTTGGTTTGCTGACAAAGCCTGTGAACCTGGATAGAAACCCAGCACCCCCATTATAAAATCATGTTTAGGGAAACCCTGACCAAAAATAAAAAGGGGGGATATTATACACAAAAATATGGCCAAACTGACAACACAAAAGGGGAACCCATTGCACCAACTTAGAAAAAACCTGACATCAGCAGCGAAGACCACCTTCCACCAAAACCCCCCCCCAACTCCTGAAAACCGGGACATTGAAGCCCACCTCCCAAAAAGGGCCCCAAAAAAACCACTTTGGGGGAAACCAAGTATGGGGGGAAACAACCGGGGAAAAGGGCACAAATTTCATTAATCCAACCAATGTGGCGGGAAAGTTTTAAATTTGGACCCCGTTCAAAAAGGGATTCCATTACATAAACAAGGCATGCCCCCTGAGTTTTATGACCCAAAATTTAGTCAATCTCATAGGGAGTCCCCGTGCCCTGACGTTCCCTATAGCCCCCAAACGGGTAAAGGGGGGAAATATATGTTTTGTCCGGGCGTGACACCCCAGCGTGAGCCAATCCACACAGAAGTTGTTTTGTCAAGGCCTGCCAACACAAGTAAGGGCAGTCCAACGGAAACAAAGCCTTTGGGAGCTGTGGGTACAAGCAGCCCAACACAAAGAAATGATTGCTAACAGAAAAACCCCCAAAGGGCTAACCCAAAAACGGGCCCAACCATTAAGAGCCCTAGACACCCCTAACAAAAATTTCCAAGGGAAGATCAATTTTGGGGCCCCTTTAACCCAAGGAATAAAGAAAATAAATGCTTTTGGGGGTTTAAAAAACACCGGCAGGCATAAGTATATGCCTATAAAACCCCATAAAATTGAAGAACAAATTGCAGGAACTAAGGAAAAAAAGGTTACCCAATGAAGGAACCATGGGGATACAATTGTCCGAACAAAAGATATTAAAAAAACCTACCAAAAAAACATTTGCCATAAAACCGAAGGTCATAAAACCCCCCCAAAAACAAAATCCCACCCACAACTTCCCCCCCTACATTGCAGTGCGGGAACACCCATTGCAAAAAACACCAGCAGCGGTTTGATTGCCGGCTGAGGAACAGGCCCAAAATTGGGAACCCAAACACACACCCCCAATGTACCCTTTCCCCAAGGAATGACCCAAAAGATGAAACAACAGGGGCCCCAAAAAAATTTTGCCTAAGGATATCCAAACTCCCACCCCAGGTCCTGAAATTTCCAAGTTGGAAAGGAATAGTCCCAGACAGAAGGCTATTGTGGACCTACTGATACTGGACCCTACACAGTGTGGCTTTTTTTCCCCCCAAACCACCCATTTAACTTTAAAGGGTTTAGGGGGGGAAAAGGGCCCCCCCCTTTTTTAAAATCCCCATTCGGGTTTTTTTTTAAAAAAAAAAGGGGGGGGGAGGAAAAAAAAAGGGGGGCGACAGGGCCCTTCCAAAAAAAAGGGGGGGGCCCCCCCCCCCCCCCTTTTTTTTTCCCCCCCTATATCCAAAAAGGCCAAAAACGAAAAAAAAAACCGCCCCCATCCCCCCCCAAAAAAAAACCCCAAAAAAAACCCCAAAAACCCCAAACTTTAAACTTTTAAGAAAAAAAAAAAAGGGAAAAACCCACATTTAACCCAGGGTCCCATGTTTCCCGGGGAAAAAAAAAGTAAAAACCCAAAAGGGGGGCTTTTTCCAAAACAAAACCCCCCCAAAAAAATTTGGAAGGAAGGGGGGGGCCCCCTTTCCTCACCTCAAGGAAAATTTGCTTTTCCAAACCCCCCTTAAGTAAACCAAACCCCCCCGGGAAAAAAAAAAGGGAAAATGTTTTTTTAAAAAAACCCCCCACCCTCCCCGCAGGGGGGCCCCTTTTAAAAGCCCCAAAAAAAAAAAAATTTTTTTTAAGGAGGGTTCCCAAAAAGGCCCCCACCGTTAAAAAAGGAAAAAAAAAAACCCAAAAACCCCACCCTTTTTGGGGCGGGGGTTTCCCACCCAAAAAAAGGGGGAGGGAAAGGGAGGCCCCCCCCTTTTTTTGAAAAGGGGAGGAAAATTAAAAAAATTTAAAACCCTTAAACAAGGACAAACACACCCTGTGACTAGCATCAGAAATGGCCTAGGGAACATTGCTAGTGTTTGCCAATGTCCACCCATGTTGTGGAATACACTACAATGTTGGAAGCCTGGTGTAGGTAGTCCATATCTGAACATAATGCAACATGGTCATATGTGCACAACTGGCCCCTACACAGTTTGTTGTGCTCACTATGAAGATGTCAAGCAGTGATAGGACTAAAGCCCAGGATACTGTCCACCACAGTGAAAGTACTGAACCAGTACACTATACGGTACTACAGTGTTAGGTCATTATGAAAGCATGTGAGAAACTGTCTGCAAAGTATCCCATGCAATCCCTGCAGGCACAGTATAATCCCTGTTGTGGCAGACACAAAACAGTTGGCCAGTTAGTATACAACATGACACCCAACACACAACCATAAACGTGAGATATTGTTGAAGTTCCCCACACCCAAATATGTGGTGGCCAAGGAAAATATGGAAAGCTCACACTGGGCATGCTCGCACACTTTGTTAAATGAGGCATATGTCAGACAACATGCCATGGAAAGGCTGAACTGGGCATGCTCACACACCTAGGCCATATCTCCGTTTAGCAGTTGGCCACACATATCTGGTATTTTGCGTGTCAGACCAGGAATCAAGCAGAACAGAGGAATCTGCCCAGTGCACACAGTAAAAGAGTAGAGAGACAAAAGTGAGATAGAGGATCCCTCATATGCAAACATCTTCCACAGATACACAAGTTGGTCATAGGAACAGGGAATGCTATGGCAATAAAGACCTGCAAACAGTAGAACTGCACAACAAATATTGTGCATCGACAATTGAACATATGGGTGTAGAGGTCAATACTAGGCTTGTTTAGGGAATGACAGCTCAGCCAGAGGGGGGCATTATCCCCAGGACGTGGCACGGCCCCGTGTAGGTACAAAACAACATGTGGGCTGGAGCTGGTCTTAAGCAGGGGCACCTAGTCCCGGGTTGAATGTGTGACAGCCATGTTGTGTGGGCTGGAAGGGGTTGCAGGGTCTCAAAAAGTATGTCCCTAATAACAGACTGAGGGAGTATCGCATTCTCTGGGAAAAATTCCCCGTCAAAATGTGTTGTTGATTTGTGTGAATGAATGCCGTGGGAATGTTCAAGATGTCCTCCCCTTGTGGGCTACCTCTGTGTATTAGTACCTGTCGTTGACGGTCATATATGGCTGGTGTCCCTGACAGGGCTTGTTGTGGGCGTAGGGTAATGTGGGATAGCTACAACAAACCTTTCCATGTAAAATGAATTGTAAGGAATGCTATGGCCCTTTCCCCAGCATGGGTCCTTGAAGTTGTTTCACGGTGGTTGTTTTGTTACAGTTTGTGTGCAGTGACAACCTTTCCGGGGGGGGATGGGATATGGGGCCGGGAAAAGGGGGGATGGTAATATCAACAAGGTGGTCTACCTCTGGGGTAAAGTGAGACCCATTTGCAGTGGACAGGTGCAATATGTATTCCCCTGTGGCTGTGGTGTGTGGTTTGCCTGCAATGGCCCAAAATTGTAGTGGTGTGGGTAAAGTGGAGAGGGAGTTTTCACACACAAATGCCTTCCTTTTAACAAATGGAAAGGGGTATGTGAAACCTCATATTATGTTCCCAGGAACTAAGTGTTGTCCTGGATGTGGGGGTGGGGTTTTGGGGGTTGTGTTGTGTGTTAAGGTCCTTGGCACAAACATGGATGAAAATCCTCCATGGATGTGCATATTGACCCGGGAGGGGCTCAAATGCAAAATGCTTCCCCCCTAAGGTATACTAATGTAATCCTCTGTAGAAATAAAGTGTCAGACCCTATAAATCTGCAGGGCAAACAGATGCCCTAATTTGGGTGTGCCCTTAATCGCTCCCTCAAGTGTCATAAATAGTTAGGTGGGTTTTAATCCTGCAAATGCCAGTGTTGGGTTTAGGGGGTTTGTGTGTGGAAAGGTGTGAGGGAAATGTCCCTTTTTGGGAACTGGGAAAACACTACAGGATGCACATTCCCTTTCTAAACACGATGATGTCAGCACCCTATAAGTACAGCAGGAGAAGGAAAAAATCCCAGTAATGCAATAGCCTCTGTAAGTCTCTCAGTGTCATAACATAGTTAGGTAGGGGGTTTTAATCCCGCAATGTGTGTTGTGGGGGGGTTAGTGTGTGCAATTTTTTGAAAAAAATTCCCCTTTTGGGAACTGGAGAAACACTACAGGATGCACATTCCCCTAAACACGATGATGTCAGCACCCTATAAGTACAGCAGGAAAGGAACCTCCCAGTAATCAAAAAAGCCCGCTAATGCGTCCCTCAAGTGTCATAACATAGTTAGGTAGGGGTTTAATCCTGCAAATGTGTGTGTGTTTTGGGGGGTTGTGTGTGTCAATTTTTTGAAAAATTCCCCTTTTGGGAACTGGGGGAAAACACTACAGGATGCACATTCCCTTTCTAAACACGATGATGTCAGCACCCTATAAGTACAGCAGGAGAAGGAACCTCCCAGTAATCGAATGCCTCTGCTAATGTCTTTCAAATGTCATAACATAGTTAGGTAGGGTTTTTAATCCTGCAAAAGGGTGTTTGGATGAGGGGGTTTGTGTGTGCAATTTTGTGTGAAATGTCCTTTTGGCAACTGGGAGAACACACTACAGGATGCACATTCCCCTTTTTAAACACAGATGATGTCAGCACCCTATAAAACAGGGAAACCTCCCCGTTAATAGCCTCTGCTAATGTCTCTCAGTGTCCCTAGTTAGGTAGGGTTTAACCCGCAATGGTGTGTTTTTGGGGGTTTGTGTTGAAGGGGAAAATTTCCTTTGGCAACTGGGGGAACACACAGGGTGCACATTCCCTTTCTAAACACGATGATGTCAGCACCCCATAAGTACAGCAGGAGAAAACCCCCCAGTAATAATAGCATCTGCTAATGTCCCCCAAATGTCATAAATAGTTAGGGGGGTTTAAACCTGAAAAGGGTGTGTGTTTGGATGGGGTTTGTGTGTGTGCAATTTGTAGAAATGTCCCTTTTGGAACGGGGAAACCCCCAGGGTGCACATTCCCCTTTTTAAAAAAGTGATGTCAGCACCCTATAAACAGCGGAGAAGGAACCCCCAGTAATGGGAAAAGCCTGCTAATGTCTCTCAGTGCATAACAAGTTAGGTAGGTTTGAACCCAAATGTGTGTGTTTGGATGAGGGGGTGTGTGCAATGGAAATGTTTTTGGCAACAAAAACTACGGGTGCACATTCCCTTTCAAAACGATGATGTAGCACCCATAAATACAGCCCGGGGGCTGTAAACTGCCTTGCTAATGCATCCCCTGTCGGAGGTAGGGGTTAAACCCGCAAACTTGTGTGTGGGAAAATTGTTTGAAAGAAAATTTTTTGGGAACTGGGAAAACACAGATGCAATTTTCCCCCCAAAAAGGTTCACACCCATAAACCAAAAGGCCCCCGTTTGAATAGCCCCTCTTGTTCTATTCATTTAGTTATGTATTTGAAACCCAAATGGGTGTTGGTGTATTGCTGTGTGGTCTTTGTATACATGTGTTTTAAACAATCACACATGATGATTTTTCAAACATATGTGACACACCCTAACATACAGTGGAGGGAAATTTCAATTTTTGAATGCGCCCTGTCAGGTCCTTCAAGTGCTAATTGGGTTTGACCCAAGGGGTTTTGGTGTATTTGTGTTGCATTATGCATGTTTTTGGAAAGTACACAATGCATTACCCTTTTAAAAAATGTGTGTAACAGTAAGCCAAAATTATCGTAACCCTAGCTTTCTTGACCCCTTTGAGTGGTTATTTGGGAAAGGGTCTTGTGTGGGAGGTTGTTGCAAAGGTAGAAACGATTTTTGGGAAAAAACCAACCCAAGCTGCATATTCCCCCCGGGGGTGTTTTAACAACCCAGGGCTGTTTGGTGTTTAAACCAGTCCCAGTGTTTTTCCCTTGTAACAGATGGGATGGGTAAACCCAATGGGTTTTGGCAAATAGACCTGGTTCTGCAAAAATGCATACCATTTTCAAACAAAGGGATTGGGCCCCTGTGTTGTGTGTGACACTTTTTAAAAACCTGTGATGGGTTTAAATGTCTGACATGCCCAGTGGTAAAGGATTTTCAATTTTACATATGTGTTCATGTGCAATTTTGTTATACATGTGGGTGAAGGTACCCAGTAAAATTGGTTTGGGGATATTTAAAATTTTTTGAAGGGGTGCATTTCCCCGTTTTGGGGAGTGGAACAGTCACCCCCAATTCGTGCCCATGCTGGAACCCTTCCATTTTTTATAATTGTCCAAGGGGGATGCAGTCCCGCCATATGCAGTTTTTGAGAGTCAAATTTCCTTTTTATGGAGGATGTGGTTTCCCGTTGGGGTTGTGGCCAGGTATGAACCAGATCAGCCCCTTTTCCATGAGCCCAGCGGTTTAAAAAAACCCGGAGGGGTGTGTTCTTGGGGCCGGGGTTTGTCCATGTGTGTTCTTTTAAAAAAGGGTGGGATGGGGGAAAATGCGGAGGGGTTTTAGCCAGCAGGACTCTTCTGAAAAATTATTCCCAGTTGTTCAGCATCCGTGTATGCTGTTTTTGTAGGCCCCTGTTATTTAATTTATATATCTATGTAAATGTCCCGAGCATGGCATTTTCAAGCCAAAAAAATCCCGGGTGCATCAGATACCCCCTTGCACTTTGTTTTCCCAAACATGTGCATTACAGCCACGGTTAAATGCTGGGGATAGATAATTAAATACAAAATAAATTTGGTACATACCTGGTGGGGATTTGGCAAGCAGGTAATGCCCAAAAGTGGATCCATTCATGTTTTTTTCCAGGGAGGATTCTCAGGTCAAAATGGTGGTAATGAGTGAATATGTTTGTTGATGGGCCCGATGATGTGTTTTGGTGGAATATGCCCCGGGATATAGATTAAGATACAGCCTGTTGGGGGAATTCAGCACCCCAAAACGGTAAATTTACATTGTGTTAGCCCGGCGTGGGCAGGTGTGGTTGTTTGTGTTTTATGGAAAAAGCCCTTTTCCCGTGGGGTGGATGCTCAGGAGGGTTTTGGCATATATGCCCCAGTTGAGCATCTGTAGTGCATTAATGTTTTGTATTTGTACTGTAATATTTTTATTTTTTTTTTATTTATAATTTGTTGGGGTAGGAGGGTATGTCCATTTTAGGGGGGAAAAATCAGGGGGAATACAGCATTAATTGGGGTTAATATTCAAACAGTTTTTCAAGTTCTGTCTTACATTTCCACGGAAAGTTGCCAGCAAATCAGGTTAAAAAAATTAACAGTAAAATGGTTAAAAGATTTTAAATTTAGTTAGCCAGGCTTGATACTTCTAGGTTAAGTGAAGGTTTGAGCTTGTTAAAGACCTGGTGGGAAAGTAGTAAACATGGAAGTGGGGTTAGGATCTATTACAAGTTTGCAAAGAGAATCAGGCTGGGGATTAAATTTGCAGTTGTTAGTGTTTGTTTAAAGGTAAGGGCTAGATTGTTATAGGGTGCTAATATTTGAGTGGGATTGTCATTATGAGGATTTTATGGCCATAATAGTTGGGATCCTTTTAGGTGGGATTCAAAACCAAGTGATTTAGATTATGCAATGATGTTTAAAAGGCAGCCCGTGGAAACCGGCAAGGGTTGTAGCAAATTTAGTTTTTTGGCTTTTTCATATTGGGGGTAAGGGATGCAAAAGGGGTTTAAAGAAAGGTGGGCACTTGGAAAGCTGGAAGGGGGTTGGGAAGGCTTTTTCGTAAAGTGACCCTAGTTTAGGTTTTATAATTTTTTAACAGTGGGGAATTTGGATTATTTTATGATGCCCCAATAGTTTGTAGAGGGTCAGGGAGATTTTGTGCCACATTTGATGTTTGGAAAGGTGAGCTGACCTACATGTTGGTGTAAAAGCATTTTATATTTAGGACAGGGTGTTCAGAAAACCTTTTCATGTATTTAAAAGGGGGCTGGGAGTACCAAACCTTTTGGAATGGGGACAAATAGGGTGGTATCAGCATATTTGGATAAGCTGACTTTTTGGGATGCATAAAGGGAATGAAGATGGAGAAAAGCAAGGGGCCCGTATGTTGTGGACTCTATGTTTGGAGAAGGTTAACTTGTTTTCCCGAAATGTACCTCAGGAGGTTTAAACCCTTGGAACCCAGCGAAAATTTTTCATTGGCAAAAACCAAAGGGTAAAACAGGGGGGGGGGGGGGGGGGGGGGGGGGGGGGGGGGGGGGGGGGGTGGGGGGGGGGTGGGGGGGGGGGGGGGGGGGGGGGGGGGGGGGGGGGGGGCGGGGGGGGGGGGGGGGGGGGGGGAGGGGGGGGGGGGGTTTTTTTTTTTTTTTTTTTTTTTTTTTTTTTTTTTTTTTTTTTTTTTTTTTTTTTTTTTTTTTTTTTTTTTTTTTTTTTTTTTTTTTTTTTTTTTTTTTTTTTTTTTTTTTTTTTTTTGTTTTTTTTTTTTTTTTTAAGGGGAAGGGGGGGTGGAAAGTAGGGGCATTTGTCCAAAAAAAAGGAAAAGGGGGTTTTTTAACAATAACCCGGGGAAAAACCCAAAGCAAAATAATTTTTTTGGGGGGCACTTTTTTCCAAAACCCAAAAAGGGGGAAAACCCAGGAATAATTGGATAATTCAGTAGAGCTGCCTCCTTTGTGAAGTGGGATTACATAGGATATTTTCCAGATGGTGGGAAATTTAGATTCTACCATGGTTCATTTGATTAGTTTTGAGATGGGGTAAGCAATAGCATCAGCTGATTTTGTAGGTACTTTCGGCAGGGAGTTGATCAGCAGAAAGTGTAGTGGGTTTTACTTTTTCAATCAAAGGTGCGGATAAGTGAAGTGGCGACTGGTTGGAAGCTGAACACAAGTAGGTTTCTAGGGGTGCTACTTTCAGGACCAGGGGAGCTAGGAGGTAGATGGCTAGCTAGGGCTTGAAATGTCTCAGTAAAGAATTGGTCAAAACTATCAGAAACATCTTCAGGGTTTTATCAATAGTAGCAGCAGGGATTGGGGTTGAAGTTTGTCCAGGATGTAGTATATATGACATGCCACCTGACAGGGTATGGCATTACTGGGTTCAGAGAGCTCAGTCCCCAGATTGGCTGTGTGGTGGCATCCCACACATGTGTTGTACGTTCTGGCCAAGGGTGATGGCTGACTGCATACATGTGGCAGCTGTGACATTGCCACATGACTCACATAAACCACAACTGGACCATAGAGGTGATTCACAGGTTACCTTTGCACATGCTACCCTAGTAGTGTGATTGCCATGGTGAGTACCAACACATAGGGCCAATGGGGAACAACATACTGAAGGTGTGTATGTGTGGGTGTACTGCTACTGTTTCATAACACTGGCATATATGACTGCACACGTGGGTAAATGCCAGGTAAGACATGTGCAATGTGTCACAGGCAGCATACATGCAAACAGGACAGACAGTGACGTTCTGTCATGTGTACAGTTGACATACGTATCGTACGCTATGCAGATGTCACTAGGAGTCTACAGAAGCACTGTAACTCTGCATTGCAGGTGTAAGCAGTGTTCCAGGGAACCCCAAGCAAACATGCATGCAAACAAAGCTACAGTAAGCAGGGCTGGAAGTAGTGCATCGTACAACAAAGAAGGGGTAACAATAACAGTAAGTAACAATGCAAATATGTAGGCACTATCAACATGTACCCAGGAATACACAGCACAGATGCCCATGGTAGAACTGATATTATGTCATAGTTATCTGTGATTTGGATTACATTGGTACTGCACACATATCTACATGCACAAACATTCACGTTGCATAGCCGTTGTGGGCAACTTGACACCATTACTGTACATGTCCACCATTGCATATCACTACTTGCGTTAGCTTCCCCCCTGTGCTATCCATGTATGTGGCTATCTGTTGACATCCTTACCACCGGCATGCAATTATGTGCAGCTGTTACACTTTGGTATGTACTATGGGTGCAGATAACAATTCAGGACATTCATACAGTTACTGCATCATGCATGCTGGGATATACACACAGTCATAGCAGCACACTGTACTGTTACCAACATGATACTACTAATACACTTCTATGTAGTCACCTTGTGCATCAGCAACGTGTTTACCTGTTCCCACAATGATGTTGGAGATTGCAGGAGGTGGCACAGTGTCATCATATGCACAGGGTGTGAATTAGGTATGCCTGAGTCAGCCACTGATACCACCAATTGACATGTGTGTGTATGTGTGTTGGTGAGGGGCAGCAGTACAGGGTGGGGCAGTGTTGGTGCAGTGTGTGCGTGTATGTGGTCACCCTAGGTGTTAACATTTCACATGTGTGTATGCACAGTTCCACCTCATGGCTGCCATATACAGGGGTTTGTGGACAGCCACAGACTGCACCTGGCAGGTAATACAGATCAGTGTCTGTAGGCGCGGACCGCGGTACCTGTGCCTGGCAGGGGTGCTACGGACCGTATCCAGTACTAAGCCAGACTGGGTACTGTCATCAGAAGCGGGAGTGTGTTGACTGGACACAGGTCCCTGTTGGGACTGTCCAGAGCCACGTGCACGTGGTCTCCTGGGGTGTTCCGATGACAGCACAGACCCAGCATTGCTGGGGCTGCTGCTGGCACTATGGGGGCGTGTGCGAGCCTGTTGTCATCTGCGCCGACTGCCAGCTGCTGCTGTTGCTGGCATACAGCCACATCAACGCCGCAAACGCCCACCATTGCCCTGGCTCATGGACATTTGGTTGTGGAACTGCTGTAATATGTCCCCACAACATCTGTCTATGACATCGGTGAAATTGCGGATAGCATCCGCGATGTCATGCATACTGTCTGTCATGGCTGTGCGACATGCTCTCAGCTCCCTCAGACCCTGTCTGGTGTACCTTTCCATATGCGACTGTGCCTGCATGACAGTCCGAAACATAGCTGAGGTTGACAGACCTCTTTGGGCATGTCGGCCAGAGGCGAAATGCATACGGATGCTCCCACGAGAACCCATGGGCAACTGTCTGTGTGGTACCATCGGAGGACCCTGCCCATGGCTGCTGTGGGGACGCATGTGCCACAGGTACCACATTACCCTGGTCTATGCCACTGTATCCTGTCCATCACCTAGGGACAATGGTGACAAAGGATGTACTGGCAGGATGACTGTGCGCAATGATGGGGTTGACAGCTGTGTACTGTCAATTGGCTGACCAATGGCGGACCCTGACACACCTTCCTGTACCATTACACAAATATCATCATTACCAGTACCCGTGGCACAAGATTCAGGTTCCCTGCTGCAGTTCACCAGAGCAGCACCAGAACCTGTGGGAGGAAGACAGGAAACACAGTTTACAGTCTCCAGACATTGTTACCAGTGATGCACTTATGCACACATGCACACATGCACACATGGACACATGCACACATGCACACATGGACACAGGCACACATGCACACATGGACACAGGCACACATGCAGACATGCACACGTGGACACATGCACACAGGCACACATGCACACATGCACACATGCACACAGGCACACATGCACACATGCACACATGCAGACATGCACACGTGGACACATGCACACGTGGACACATGCACATGCACACATGCACACATGCATGGTCGCGTGTACACATGCACACATGCACACATGCACACGCGTGGACACAGGCACATGCACACATGCACACATGCACACATGCACACGTGAACACAGGCACACATGCACACGTGGACACAGGCACATCTGCACACATGCACACATGCACACATGGGCACAGGCACACCTGCACACATGCACACATGTACACCCCACAGTATACACACAGAGCACTACTGAGTTACACTACTGTTACTAGCATTATCAGGACTATTATAGGTTATGTTAAACACACTCACCAGCATGGATGGCCTGCCTTGCTGTAACCCCGGAGGGACCTGCAGAAATGATGAGATTAATGTCAGTGGGCACAACTGTGCCATTGATATTGCATATGATACAGTGCAGTAGTACACCACTTGCCTTTCACACGTCAGCTGCTGATATTGCCAGTATCACACATGCACAATTACATACTATGATGACAGATACATACCACGGACACACCTTACACATGCATAAACTAACAGTGTACAGAACAGTCAAGTGTACATATGGCATATTACCTGCAGCTCCATGTCGTGCTGCTGTGTGGATCCAGCCTCCATCATGATGCAGGTGTACTGCTGTTGCTGTTCGGGGCTGGAGCCACAACACTTAGGAGTAGCCCTCCAGTCTGGTGAGGGGGATGTGTGGCCACCCACCTCCTGTGGCAACCTGTTGCCTGTGGATATCTGATGCTGCGCTGATGGACACTTCAGATTAAATCACTGCAGTGATGTTGTACCTGCTCATATGTCCTATTATGCGTGCCAATATCATTTACCCTACGGACAAGGTCTTGCCACAGTGCAGCCCTCTCCTGCTGATTCTGACTGGTGCGGGAAAACAGGATGTCATACTCCTCACCAGGCTCTGGTGGATCTCCTCATCTTCCGCTGCAGAGTAGGCGGGATTACACTGATGCGCCATCTCCCTGGAAGAGAACACAAACAGGATATCAGCAGACTATGTCAGCAATATATGGCACACATACTATACATGATACTCATGTGTAGTGATATACTACTACTCCCATATGTTGCATGTGTGTGTCGTGGTGGATACACAGGTACATGGCCAGATATCAGTGCTCATCCAACACCTGTGCAACAATACCTGCCACATTCCACACAACATAATAGCATGCCCCATCGGTCAGCACACACTGACAGGTCCAATGCACAACCTCACTCTGGGGGTTCATCCCAAGGTACTGTATGTGGGACGCCATCCACTAGTGTGATGTGGACACAAGTTACTCGGCCTGGATATAGATATCCCACCACCACCACCAGCACAGTAGACTACTTTGATATGTATGTGATTAGACAGTTATTCACTTGTTAGGACTGAGATGGTATCCATGCAGCACACTGGTCCAGTGGAAGCCACAACCCACACTGCTGACCCCTTTGCAAATGCTTACCATGGACATGCCACAGATTGCATGGAACTTGCACACACATTTCTAGCAGACCCTATGCACAAAGGTTAGGCATCCTGTCCGGTGGACCCCAGACAGAGGCAGATTGTATAACAATAGCAGGAGGCTACTGCAGGACAGAGCAGGTTCACATTAAGGGAAGGCATCTGTGGTCAGCACTGGTACTACACTACGGTCCCTCATAACAATGGACACGGCCTACTCTGGGAGGGAAATGGCCACAAACATTATGGATGACCACAAGGCCTTCTTCAGTTATGTTACACATATGGACCAAATGCCTCAGATATGCTCTGTGTTAATACACACCTACTTAACATTCACCAAACACACAGATATTGGCAACAGTCTTGCAGACAGGTTCGGTGCATGTATCCCCCCTCCTTCTCTCCCACCAGTTGAAATAGTTATCACAGCTGTATGTAACCTCCCTATCATCTCACATGTCCAGGTGAGGGCCGCCTTCAGCAGAGCAGAACACACAGCATCACTGTGACCTCATGGTATCCCTGGATGTGTGCTACCTGCACTCCAAGAGGACATACAACCGCATATAACACTGATAATTTATCTTGGCCGTACTACAGGATATATACCTGGACAGTGGCATACAGCGACAGTGGTCCCACACCACTAAGGAGGCACCTCAACTGACCCTGAGAACTACCACATCATATGCATAACTGGCCTGGTCTGCTAAGCTATGGAATTATGCAGTATGGGATGCATATGCAGTGATATTGGGTACCTGCAGACACTTGTTCCCAGCCAGTGTGCCTTTGTGATGGGCTGATCCTGCCTTTTGAACCTGGCTGACCTTTCAAAGCAGTCACTACAGCCATTGCTGAGGGCAACACACAGACAACTGCTGCCAGGATCATGGCCTAACACTGATTGACATGTAATGTATAGTCATCCCCTTTTGGTGGAACTACGTACACACAACATATCACATGGACATACCTATAGATACAGACCTATGACACATTTAGAGGGTTCACAGTATGCACACTATTAACCTGCTACTTTGCATTACCTGTGTTTGTCACAGCTGGTTGCGTTACCACTGCTTCTGATTCCTGCTGCTACTGTCACTGCTGACAGCTTAGAGTCACAGAGTCACAGTGTGTAGCGTGTTTATTTATTTATTTTTTCTGTCTCTCTCAGTTTTCTCTCTCCCTCTGTCTGCTTCCAGACAGTGCAATGAATGTATTGCATGTGTGGAGTGTTAGTACAGGATGCTTTTGTAGGTATCTGCATAGGTCCATGTGATGGCCTCTGCACCAATTGTAAGCCAGCATTTGCTAATTGCATACAGCCAGTTGTGTACTGATTGCAGTTCTCACTGTGATTTCAGGTCAGTGCTATAAAAGGGTATGTGAGATAGGCGTTGCCCTTTCAGATTGTAAGGGCGGGGACCATGCTGGTATGCTGTGGACACTGTTCTGTGAGTGTAAAGGTTAGTATCTCTCTCATGATTCAGACTGTGTTGTAGATTCACATTTCTCCATTCCTCTCTCCTGTTCCCTGTAGTAAGTGTGTATGCTGTGACACCTACAACTATATATAGATATATATTTATATATATATATATGTACATATACATACATTTATATATGTACATTAACTGACATTATTACCTACAAGCTACCAACTAGCATGGCTGTTTCTGTTCACACACTACTATTATGGGAAGCCAGTAGTTTTGACAGTAATTCTACATGACATGCTTTGGGTACTACACATCCTATATTCCCTTTACATTCATCCCTACTATTACATGTTATATTTATTTTAGCACAATGTTCTTGTATAAGAGTCTTGGCTTAGTGGTAGGTCATACAGACTACTGTTTCCAAGGTCCTGGGTTCGGGACTGACAGTGGGATTTTATTTTGCTTTTGAACTGAGTACAGGACCTGTCAATCAAAGTGACTAAGGCACTTTTAAGCAGTTGTAACCGGGTTAGCGCTGGTTTGCGCGGAGCTCACACATGCGCACTGGCGTTTAGCTCTGCACACACACACGCACACCTGCTTACAACCGCTTAACAGTGCTTACTCTGGCGCACACCCGCGCTATTTTCTTTGAAAGAAATGAAAATGGGAGACAGGAAAGTGGTGAAAAAGGGGTCACAAAGAGGGTAAGACAGTAGGGAAACAAGCTTGGGATTTGCAGGAGGGATGTAGGTAAGGCCCATAGATGCCCATTTCTTCATCAGCAACAGCTGTGCATATGTATGTAGTTTGGTGTGACATTTGAAACCTTCCACCCTTGAGAGAGGTGTCAGGACAACAATAATACTTGTTGTACAGCCAATTGTAATTGATAGTTTCCATGTCCAGCAGACATGTGTGTGGAATGGACAGCTATGTATGGGGCGTAATTTTTTTGTGGGTACAGAGTGCCCTTTTTTTTTCAGGTGAGAGTGGTATGTCAGGTGAAGGAAGGTACAGCTGGGGAGGTAGGTTGGGTAGGTAAACAGACAAGACAAACAAGACGCATACAGGGGCGGTGTATGACATGTGTGGGGGGGTTACACAATTGACGGGGACGGAGGTTTGGATATCCAGAGCCCATGACCCCACAGATGGCAACAGTGGAACTGATATCCCCACCCATAGGCAGTTGCCACTGTTCCTTCACTGCCCAGGACGGGGCTGTGCTGGGGGCTGTGTAGGCCGGGCAACAGGCATGCCCGTAAGTTGTGCCACTCGTGCCTCAAGCTGGCGTAGGGGCTTGAGAATAGAGTCCCGAATCTCCCTACGCACCACAGTCCGGACGCTACGGAGGGTGAATGGTGGTTCTCCTCCGGCCACACTTGCAGAGGGGGGGCGAGCCCCATCCCCTGCAGCGCTTCCACCTGCAGGTGGCACAGGGCCACCGGAGGAGGGTCCAGACTGGGCACTAGTGCCAGGTGCACTCGCCAGCTGAGGTGGGAGAGGTGGGTCCGCTGGAACCCACCTTCCTTGTCGTCCTATGTTTTGCATTATGTCATGACAGTTTGGGTTAGTGACATATAATACCATTCACAATTAGTTGTAACAGCATGCATTAGTATTCCCATTAACCAAACACCCAGATATTCACACCATTGAACAGCGAGCATAACACATGCATAATTTGAACAGCAATACACAGTCCAGCAACATGCAGGGTTAACTGATGGCAACAGGCCATCGGGTTTGGATGTATGAACAGGGCAGATGCATCAACGGACATGCAAATATATATGACCCAACAGGACAAATGTCCAGGGGTGTTAATTGTGATTGCACATACCATTTTCACGTGGAATGGGTTATATGTGGTTATAGGGTGGGGTGAAGAAAATAATATTAACACCTTCAAATACCAATACATATGCTGTACATTTCTAATAGCTGCACATATATACACACTACTGTTCTAACTACAGTTTCCTATATGATAACTATTTCAACTTGGTGATAGGACTGTTACTGCAACATCAATATACATTTTATTGTTCTTCATACACATTCATATCTTTGAACAGATTTCGCTGTTTGGTTTTGATTCTCACATGCATTTCATTCTGGCTTGACTGCAGTATACTTTATTCAGGGGTTATTACTACTGTATTGCTGGATTGGGTTATATGTGGTTATAGGGTGGGGTGAAGCAAATAATATTAACACCTTCGAATACCAATACATATGCTGTACATTTCTAATAGCTACACATATATATACACACTACTGTTCTAACTACAGTTTCCAATATGATAACTACTTCAACTTGGTGATAGGACTGTTACTGCAACATCAATATACATTTTATTGTTCTTCATACACATTCATATCTAGCTTTGTTCAGCTACATCATCCTGCTACATTTGCTTTATATAGCTATAGACAAGTGTGGATGTTTGGTATATCGGACAATCATACTATCTGCATATTGCAGACTGAGAGCAACATATCCAGATTTTGGGATACACATTCCAGATGCAGCAACACTTTGAACAGATTTCGCTGTTTGGTTTAGATTCTCACATGCATTTCATTCTGTACTGACTGCAGTATACTTTATTCAGGGGTTATTACTACTGTATTGCTGGATTCATGACACTTTCTCACACTCTCTCACTTGTTTTCATTTTACTATTCAGGATGGTACTTACTTCTAGGCTTTATTGACATGTTTTACCTGTAGTTCTTACAATCCTTTCCAGCAGTCTCACTTCTGTCATGTTTCAGTATTTCAACAGGGATATATTTCACACATGTGATTTCATCATCTTCTGCAGCTATACTTTTCAGCCTGCTGCAGGTTGTGTACTATTTTCTTACAGGTGGGGCATTTTATTTCAGAATTTATGTCAGACATTTTCATTTTTCTGTTTGGCTTACAGGCTGCAACACACTTTTGTAATCAAGCAATACTTGCAAACACTTTCACACTGTTACTTGCTCATTTTATTCCTTAGTGACTACACTGCACTCTTTTGCTGACTGTCATACTTTTATATTTCTTTACAGTTACTGGGAGTGGATTACTGACCTGCCTGGTGGCGCAACCGCACCAGCCTATTGCCATAGGCTCTGCGGTTCGCAGAACAGACACCTGCAGCTGTAATATAAATTAAGTAATATTGGAATACACATCTCCATAATATCAGCTAGTTTAATTTCTTACATACATAATTAAATGTAACTTACTCAGTAGTGGGGCGTTGGGCATTTGCCGGGCCTCCTGGATCCAAAGGTTCAATTGGTCCTGCTTGCGTCTCTTCAGGTCCGCATGGTGGTGACGGACCTGCTCACCAGTCCTTGGAATCCCTGTGGCACTGGTGAGATCATGAGCCAACCAGTCCCACGCCTCAGCCCTGTATGCTCCCCACAGGACCTGGCCCTGCATGAGTTGGGCCTCATGATTGTGGACTAGGAGCCAGACCATGTACCTGGACTCCTCAATGCCCCACCTCTGTGCTCGAAAGCAACTACCCTCTCCTACTCCTGTCATTCTGCCTGCAGTTCAGTTCTACAATCGTTTATGCTGTGTATTCCCACCTATGGGGCTTATATAGTCCGTTTTTCCCGCACATATCTGTGATTGGCCATTTTGGAATTGTATCAACTTCAGTAAACCTGCATTGTCATGCTCGAGTTTGTATTCATTCCTATATATTAGCTATTATTGCAATTATAGGTACTGCTGTTATGGCTTAGTGGTTCAGTACCTTGACTATGGTGTGTAGTATCCTGGGTTTGAACCTGGCCACTGCTTTTTATTTTTTATGACTGTCTAGACAAGCTGAGGGGTGTGTCTGTGTAAAGGCAGTTTTGATACGGCTTGCTCAACGTTGCCCGTCGGGTAGGTTGTTTACACAGTGCAGCATAAGCGGGTACACTGGTTTAAGCCTCATTTGGCTATCAGCATGCATATTACGCTCAGCTCAGTTAGGGGCACATAGATTTAGCGTGTTAAACCACTACTCAGCTACGGGCACTCATTTTGCACCAGTTAAACCACTGCTCACCTGCGGGCAGATGCACTCACCCTGTTAAACTGTAGCTCAGCTATGGGCACATCTGGCATTTTTTATTGTTTTGTTACCTCACATTTCTTCAGTCTAAATGGGCTATTTCATTACATTTTACATAAAATGTGATTTTATGTGTACATATTTGTCAGGGACTTGTTTCGTGCTTATTTTGCTACAAATAAAAATTGGTGTTGTGAGGGCTCGAACCATGAATGCCTGCTCTTCAGCCAACATCTCTACCGCTACGCTATTGCTTCTTGGCTTACTTTGCATATTTAGTTGTTATATGCTTTCCCACTGACTGCTAACTGTAGCTGCGCTTAGCACGCGCCAGCAAGCGCACTCACGGTTAAACATCTTTACAATTTAAAAAAAAATTATGTGATGTTCATTTGTACATTTTATGTTCGTAGTCTGTGGGGACATGTGTTGTGTTTATTCACATTTCCATGGACTCTGGCGTGGGTGTTTACTTTGGGCACTTTTACTCTTCTGGGGGCGTGTCCGCTTACAGGGTTCGGCCTACGGACACGCCCCCTACTGTCTTACACGGCCCATGTTAGCCTTAGGTGTGATTCAGCATGCTCTCATGAATATGCAGAGCATGCTGACATCACTCCATTTAACTGCAGCCTCCGTGTATGAGTTAACTCTTACACGGAGGCTTCGTGAATCCTGCCCTACATCTCCCACAAAACATTATTTCAGGGGTAGTGGTGAATCTAAAAGGCCTATTATGTGCTCTGCAACGTTCAGCCATTAATCCGTAGGAGTACGTTGAACAGAAATTACGAACTACAGCAACCTTGGCAATCCGGATGTTATGATTATTATTTTTACAGTCTGTTTACTGTTTTAATTGTGTTTTTTTTTTTACATTTTTTTAATGGGTTATATTTTGAATTGTTTTAATCCAGTTTGCTTACTAGCCTTCTTATGGCAATGCTGTGAACTTCCAGATGTCATTGCCCATGTTGAGTTCATTCATTCCTTTTTTTTTAACTTGTTCATACTTTTTTATATTCACGATAATTAATATTATAATATATAATTTTCACTTCACGATAATTAAATTCCATCTGCTGCCCTGGTTTGCCTACATTTTAATTGTGATGACATCACCTTCTGCAGTAACTTTTCATAGCTGATCAGTTTAACTGCTCACTCAATAAACAGAGCATGCCACACATTTTGAGGATCAGTTGTTGTGTAGTTTCCATTATACGTGCAGTGATTCTATGTAGATTTCCTCACACTGAATGTAAGATTTTTTTGAAAGAAACTCATGGCATTTCACCTAAGTGTAACTGAGCAGTACTCTAAACCGCTTCTCCACTAGATCCCCAGCTAGTCATTTTCTCTATATAATGATTGCTATCTTCTTCAAAAAGCAGACTTGTATTTAAGTGTTTCCACTGTTTCTCAAAGTACAGCTCTATGTCTGCCTTCAGTTCAAATGCCAAAGAAAGCTTTGTAAAAGTAAAGCACATCGGAACATTGTAAGTAAAGCAAAAGCATATTGGAACAAGAATAAAAAGAAAGACTGGAATATAGGAATATACAGGTTTTCTTTTTAATTATATTTATTTAAATAACATTATTTTTTGTAATGTAATTGTAGTTGATGCACATTATTAGAAAAGAAAGACTATTTAAACAATTTTAAGAATGTTTAAACAGTCTTTCTTTTGTATTTATGTTCTGACGTGCTTTTGCTTTACTACCGTTCATTCTTTTACACGGGTCCAACCATCTGGGGTCGAATAGGTCAGGATCGAATTATCTGGGGTTGAATCGGTGGGGTCCAAATGTCCTGTACCCTGATCAGAGATGCTGAGCCTATTTTTGGGGGGTTTACATTTGCTGGGCAGTGAGTCTTAATGTTTGACGCTGTGATACCAAAGCTAGTTGAATATTTTGTACATAAAATTAAAACAGAATGCCTGCATAAATGTGCTCAGAAAGGGGATGAATCTTTGTGAGCATTTCTGAGACATTTGTATGAGCTGGAAAAATACTATGAATTTGGTAGTCTAAAGATGAGAAAATAAGAGACAGGATTGTCATAGGCATTGCAGTAAAAATCTGCAAAAGTGTCAGTTGAGACATATATAGACATTGAGAAGTAAACTGCGGGTAGGATTGGTCTGAGCTGTGTGCAAAATTAAGCAGAATCATGCAACAATTAGACCAAGAAGCATGAAGGAGGCCAGAGTAAGTGCACAAATAATACAAATAATGAATACAAACAACAAACATGTAACAGGTGCAATCTTGTGCATAATGAGTCAGTGCAGTCATTGAGATAAAGAAACATGTACCAAAAATGTAATGAAATGTAACATGTTGCTACTGTGTACAAGACCAGAGTAATCAGAAGAGTTAGCAACAGAGGCTAAAAGTGATGAAAATGAAAATGAAGCATTTCTTTTTGGTGATGTGATTAAGCAGTCCGTTAAGATGAAGCCTGGAATGTCAGTTTTCCAATTCATGGCACTCCAGTTAGATTTAAAAGAGAAACTGGAGAAAGATATAACTATAATGTTGCATACAGAAGCATCTCAAAGCATATGCAAGTGGGCAAGCAGAATCAGAAGTATACAGTCAGGTGGGAAGCCTTGATGCAAGGGAAAACTCATTTCATGACTGACTGTAAAGGGCACAAAGACATGCATTGCTTCTTTTGTGTTGTTTGGCCCTTAAATTAATAATCTATTGAGCACTGCATGCAAATTGGGATTATTTGCCAGAATTAAAGAAATAAGTGTTGATGTGTTTAGTAATGTTGGATTCCTTATATGAGCTGATAAAGATTTACTGCAACCATGCACTGTTCCTCATGTTCAAACTACACCACAAAGAGTACCTTTCCCCATCTTTGTGAGACAGATGCTCAGTTAAAATCAATGCAGTCCCTTCAGCACTGAAAGGGCTATGGAATCTACAGATAGATGTGCTCCATTAGTGCCTGAAACAAATAAATTGGAAAACTTAGAATTTGAGTTGACCTAAAATGTCTGAATGATGCAGTAAAAAAGAAAAGATTTATCCTGATCACATTGGAAGCTACAGCACCCATGTTGACATGGGCAAGATGTTCTCCACACTAGATACATCCAGTGGGATTTGACAAATACCCCCTTGACTCAAAAGCAAAAACCTAATGTATTTCATTACTGTAACTGGAAGATTCATAGGTTCATAGATTCATAGGTAGGTACTAGACTATTGGCCCTAGGGCCTATATAAGCCTAGCCAAACAGTACCCTGGCTTTTGCCACCCAAGAAAATTATTTTCCTGTGCCCCTGTCAAGCAGAGCCACAGAAGTGATCCCCGGGGTGAATTTCCTATCTCCCATCCAATCATCAAGATTTTTCTTGAAGAGTGCTAATGAGGAGCTTTGTTTGATATAGATAATTAGTTTGTTCCAGAGTATGGGAAGTCTCTGAGATAGGAATCTATCCCTCCAGCATGTTCTGTTTATTGTGGTGACATGGTTTAGGTCCCTAGAGCATGTAGCTCAGAAGGATTGGGATTTCTTTACGTGGAGCATGTCCAACAGCTCTGGGTTTCACATAGCTTTGTATGTTAGGCAGAGCTCGCCTCTGAGTAGGTGATATGCGACAGAGTAAAGCTGGAGTTTTTTGAGATGGTCTGCGTAGGGCATCTGTTTGAGGCCAGTAATCCTCTTTGTGAGGTATTTCTGTGGCCTTTCCAGTTGTTGTAGATGTCTTGTGAGGTACATATCAAAAGGGACATTGTACTCTATAATGGGTCTAATGAGTGATGAGTAGAGGGGAACAATGACCTCTTTTTTCCTGACCAAAGGAATCTAGAATTAGTTCAGCACCTGAAATCTTATTATCTTGAATTGGGTACACTTATTAAAGACCATGAGGGCACAGTGGTCATGATGGATGACACTTTTGCTTTGAGCCTGATTATCAGTCCCATGATAAGAGGCTGAAAGCCATGCTTTAGACTGTTCAAGATTCATTATTCAAGCTCAGTGAGGATTTTTTTTGGCAAGACTAAAATTCAGTGTTTTGGATGTTTCATTAGTGGTAACACAAGTAAAGTTAAAGCTGTGACTGAGTTACCAAGTCCAAGTAATGACCTGGAATTCCACAAATGTTTTGCACCCTGGTAAACTATTTGGGAAGATACTTTCTGTGACTGTCTATGATACTTCATCCTCTATCAGAGCAACTTGTGAATGATGTGGTTGGAACATGGGGTGACTGCCCAAAACAGCCACCAAACACTTGAGCCTCTACCTTATCTAACCATTCCACTCAGTCGTAACTATGAGTTTTCCCTTGCATCAGAGCTTCCCACCTGAGGTGTATACTTGCATTTCTGCTTTGACCACTATAATGTTCAGCTTGCCATATCATGAAATAACTCAGACAGTTTTGGTTATAGCCAGATCATAAACTGCTAATAACACTGATAAATTCACGTTTTGTGTAAGGTTTCTTCAAGGTGCCACTGACTTTTTATAAAGCTCAGACAATTTAATGTTAAGGCAGTTCATTTTTCAGTGAACAAATCTATAGAGGCAGATCTTCTACCCAGAAACCCCGTGACTGACACTGCCTGATTAGACACAAGACTAGGTATAAGTACATACATTCAAGGTATAAGCTCTAGCAGAACAGTGACTTCCCACAGCATAGATAGCCTCAAAGAAACAATGCAGTAAGATACAGACTTGCAGGTTGTAGCTGATTCAGTTCACAATAGACAGTCAGTTAAATAGATGCATGAGGCTTATTCATTGTATAGGTATGCTGCTATGAGTGTTCATTTGTCAAAGCTTGCAACACTTTTGTTCTACCAATATCAGATTTTGGTACCATCATTGCAAAGAGTAGATCTCCTGAAAAAAATCCACAAAGGACATCAAGAGCTATATTTGACCCAAGTGCATAAAGAGCAATACGTCTGTGTGGTAAGCAAATATCAATATTGATGTAATCAAAATGGTAGCTATGCGTCAATTCGTTACGGAACATAAGGATCTCACAGGACAGACTCTGATCGGTGCCTCCACTGTCAAAAGAGATATGGCAAAAAAGTACATCCCACTTGTATGAAAATAATAGCAACACTTTTCTAGTATCAGTGGATTGTTATTCAGTGGACAATAAGACTGTCAGCTTGACAACAATAACCAGTCAACAAGTCATATTGATTTAAGGCAATGTCTTGCAAATGGGGGATTCCTCTGGAATTTGTCACTAACAAAAACTCAGTTCATGTCTATGTAAGGAAGTATGGGTTTGTCAGTACAAAGTCAAGTCTTCACTATCTACAAGGAAAGAGTGCTGCTGAGAGTGCAGTCCAGACAACAAAGCAAATCCTTAAACAGCCTGCTCTTCATATAGCAAAATGTCCTATTAGAGTAATGCCACCTAGTGCAACCACAGTGAGTACAACAGAGTTAATGTTGGGTCATCAGATACAAACTAATTTAAGTGCCTAACACAAGGCTTTCACCAAAGACTATTCCATTTGAGACTTTCAAGCAAAATGACCAAAGGACAAAATCTGCATCATTCAGTCTGTTCATTGCCTGACATAAGCTCTGGTCAAAATGTTCATCTCAAATTATATGGATAAAGGAGATGGGAGACGCAGAATTGCATATGGTCCAAAATGATGATGGAGTTGTAGTCAGAAAAATCAAGGCCATTCCTGAGATGTCCAAACTGAACAAGTATCATTGCAACTGAGTGAACATCTGAAACAACCAACAATGTCAAAAGAAGTGAGATGCTCTGAAGCAGTGTCTTTGGAGTCTAACAACCAGTCTAGTTATGATATACCTGAAAGTAGTTAAAAATATTGTCTTATCATAAAAGACAAGTCTCTTGCATCTACAACATGTGAAAGCTACTAAATGAGGGTAGGGATAAGGCTTCTAGTAAGGTACTGAAACCTGTGATGGCTCCAGAACCAGATAATTAATAAAAATACTGCAAGCAAACCCCAGCCCCAAACCATGAGAACACAGCTGCCTATGCAGAATTCTTCATAGAAGCCCTGTACAATAATATTAATGGATACACAGAGACAACTGTACCTACCCAGAATAAGCAGAGGACAAACTGAAATAGAAAGCACCGTGGTGTAATCCCAATATCATTATTTTGTATAACAGAAGGAAGAAAATGGCAACTCATCTTAAAAATCAGGCAGTGCAATGTCCAGCAAGAAAACAACTCATTCATCAATCTGAACAAGCAGCTCAGGGGCTAAGCAAGTCTACCAAAGCCAAGTTTGAGGTAAAAATAGCCTCCCAAGTCAAGGGCAGTCACAAGGCATTATTTAGCTTTGTCTGCAACCTTAAAGGCAATGGACAACAATATGCCAAACTAATTTTAATTGCAGCCACTTATGCTGAGCCAGAATATACAGCAAGTCTACGGGGTGACATATTTTGTTACTATTTTATTCCTCTCTCCCCCACAGACGCTCCTCAGAAAATACCCTCAACCGTATCTTTCTCAAACAGGTTCTCAATACATTTTCCAAGGTCAAGAACACACCACTGATGGACCTCATTAATATCCCAGGATGCCTCCATAATAGCATGAGGCATGACCTAGGAAAATCACTAGAATCCATATTTAACCATAGCCTTCAGACAAGTTTTGTAGTAAGTGAATGGAGAATTGCAACTGCTATCCCTCTGCACAAGGCCAGTCAGTACAATTATTGACCCAGGTAACTACAGACCCATGTGTCTGACCAATCTCATACGCAAAGCCATGAGAAGAATTATTATGGAAATGATAAACAATGGCATAAGAGACCTTCAGACACTGAATCCAGCCCAGTTTAGTTTTATCCAAGGACAAGTCATGCCTAATCAGCTTGGTAGATGTCTTCAAGAATGTCGTCAGTGCAATGAACAAGGGCAAAATGGTGTATACTGCCTACCTTAACCTGGCCACTTGACAAAATACCCTATACTGGTATTGTAGACAAACTTAAAAAAGTATGCATTGTGAAGATAGGTGAATGCTGGCAGCCTAACCAGATAGAATTTTGTATATAATTCTGTCATTTGTAAATATTAATATAAGCCACAGGCTTGTTCTCTTAAATGGGAAAAAATGGTGTTAAATGTGGGGCTGCAAAAATGTAACAACAGTGCACTCTGCTGTAACAAAGCTGATAAGTCAATTCTTTGATGTCAAAACTTGGAGCCGAGATGTCGAGATAAAGGCATTCTGCCTATTGTTTTTAGGCCAGAGTTAATGGCTAAAATTTGCACAAATAATTTCTTTTATTGCTCTGGTTCTTGACCAGCTGCAAGATCAAAAGAGCTATTAACCTCTGAGAGTCTGTTAGCCTGGGAAACAGAAAGAAATGATGTAATCTGAAATGAATCAGTGGTACTGTGTTATCAATTTAAGGACAGAAAGAATGAGAGCATTAGAGCATTTGTCTTGGGAACATCCAACTCACCACTCTGCCTGTGTCTGTATGTAAGTAGGATTTAGAACTATTTTCTCTTAGATATAGCTAGGAAATAGGAAGATTAGACTAGTTTGTTTTTCTGTGATGTCAGAACTTTTCTACTGTATAATTTTAAATATTTCTCTGTGATCTCTGGACTCTTGACTAGCACTGTGTAGTAAGTATTGTCTTGTGCTTTTATTATTTATTATTAAACATTTTTGAACCTTTCAACTGTGGCTGTTTTTTGCAGAGATAATTTACTCTCTAAGTGTACATTTCATGTATATAGTGCTGCATGTATATAGTGATACTGTACCAAGTCACTCCAAATAAGTCTTGACTGGTTGCACTTACCATTTGGATAATAATATTGCACGGTATAATTGGACACCCTTTTATAAGGGCCTTTGAGTAGCTGATGAATATTAGCTGGGTGGTGGCAGTGATTTCTGCCATATAGTCTGGGTAAAAGGGGCACAGAACCTGTGCCAGCCTTCCCCAGGAGTGTCTTTGTGGTTGTATAAACTCTTATATCAAAGTGTGTGTATCAGCTACTTGGGCAAGGACACGAAGCACTGGTTGGACAGAGAGGGTGCTGGAGGTTTTAGCTTGCCCACTAGGCTGAGATCTGGACCCTATAGCTGTGCCAGTAGGGAGTCTTATTAGGGACCGGGAGAGAAAGGGAGAAACCAGCCCCAGACTGACTGTGATCTCTGTGTGGTCTTAAGGGAAATTGTACTTTACTGTGTGTGTATTTATTAACCTTTCCTTATATGGAAGTCCCTCACTGGTGATAGTGGTGAGGATTGAGGCTCTTTGATTGTTCGGCCAGTGCACAGGCATCACATGTATAAATCCCTGGCTCACAAATAAGACCCATGAAGTTAAGATAGGGAAGTCTACCGTCACAAAAAGGCCAGTTACTAGCACATTTCCTCAAGGGTCAGTGCAAATGCTGCTCCTTTTGACATCTAATTCTGTGAAGCCAAGGTCAACATCAAGGGCCACTGGCTGACCAAGTTTGCAGAGATTGCAAACTAGGAGCAGTCATGGAGTCCCCCAGTGACACAAATACTTTCCATGAAGTCCTCACACAAACTAATAACTGGTGTGAGAGTCATGGTCTAAAACTCAATGTCAAGAAATGCATAATTGTATTCTTTGAGAAGATGGCTACCCCTGGAAAGCACTCAACTGATAATACACCTGCAAGATTAAACCTAGTGGTCAGGGATTTGGGAATGCATTTAGACAGTAACCTGGCCTTTGACCATCATGTATCCATAGCAGTAAGTAAATCATTCTATGCTGTGTAACTTATAAGCAAGGGTATGGCATCGAGGTAGAATGAAATTGTTGTTCAGTTGTTCTCAGCCCTTATTAGACCAGTCATTGAGTACAACACCTGACCAGGCATATGCACCAACTGGAGAATCCACAGAGGTTCCTCATGAAAAGAATACATGCCCTATGCAGACCACCTTCAAAGCCCTATCCCTGTTGTCAGTCTACTACAGACCACTGAGGGGTGATCTATGCCTGGTCTACAAAGAATCTCCTGATCCCTCTCTGATGGACCTGCTGCACATCAGCAAAACAAATACCATCAGGATTACTCAATCTAGGGATCTAAACCTCATTTGCAACATAAATAAGACATGTTGGTGGGACAGGTATGTGTCTCAGAGACAATCCGTTCTCTTGAAAAGGCTTCCCATCTATGTGATGCAGAGTTCTTCCCTAACCCAATTCATAGGCTCATAAGAGATTACTAGGCTATTGATCCAGAGATCATTTTAAGCCTAGCCATTTCAACCCAATGTAATACCACAGAAGTAATAGTCAATACCCAAGATTGCATTTAGTGATGACTGCTCATGTCCAGGAAGGTTGTGGGTGCTATCACCAGTAAGAATTTATGGTGTGCCATCCATTAGTCCAGGTTTCTCATGAACAGTGTCATAGTGGTACTCTGTTTCACATGAATTGGTCATATAAGTTGGATCACATGAATTGGTCATTTAAGTTGGACCAGTTGATGAGTAATTGGAAATTTACTCCTGGTCTGGCACTTATGTCTGTATATTGAGGCAGCCGATAAGTGCTAGACCACCCTGCCCAAGCCTACATATAACCCTTAAAATAACCATAGGGTATCAAAACAGGTCTATATCATGTCATCGAAAAGGACATAAATTGAATGGCTTTAATATCAAAAATGCCGTTCATTGAGGTGTGTTTTGTGAGATCGTGGTACAGTGAAGATCGGAAAAGTTGCCCTTTCCTCACTATAGTGCAATCTTGGACTTGGTATATATAATTAGCGGGGGGTGTGGAGGGCTCAGCCCCCACAAGAGCAACTTTGATGAATGGCATTTTTGATTAAGGTGTTCAATTAACGTCCTTTTCGATGCTGTGATATAGACCCATCAAAACTTGTCAGATACATTTTGGAAGCATGGTGGTCTTAAAAAGGTCTCCCTGAGGTCATTTGCCTAGTAATCACATATGAATCTAAGAACCTATGAACATAAAAGTATGCTCACCACCTGTAAAAGCATAAATACTTCCTTTGTAAGTAAGAAATGCAAATTGTTATCAAGTAACACCAAATGGTTTTGATATTGCATGTTTTTAAAATGAAAATAGTGTGCATGTAAATGTATGTTTTACCATAATACCTCAAAAGAGAATGCCATTCTCCTATTGAAAGAAAGGAGATGTGGCAAAGCCTGATTCTTGTAATGATCTGTGGATCAGTGCTAGACTGACTGCACCTGAATAAATGGAAAGATGTTGCCCTTAATTCATTGGGGCAGTGTATGAGCAAATGATAAGTTGAGATCCTGATGAAATGTCCATGTTTCCATGCCATATGTGTACTTGCAAACTGGTGTGAAAAATAAATCAATGAACTAGTAAACACCAATTCTAGTTTTCAGAGTGTCTGGTGTCTTGAAGATAAATATGCCATATGATAGAGATAAACCTACCTTCCCAGTGGACAGGAATAGAAAATCATTCCTCCTCCCAGTCGCTGCCTGACATTACCTCATGCTTGACTTCAAAACTCAGCTATCAAGGTTTGAACAAACTGCAGAACTGAGTATGCTGTATTAGTGTAAAATAATCAAGGTCTGGAAGATGCAGTCCTGCAGAAGCTTGGTGAACAATTTTCATATTTACAGATTAGTATGCAGGATACATTCCATAATATATACAGTAGGAGCTGTCATACAAAACTATCCTCATAGTAAATGATTTCCCTTACAAAATAAAATAAAATAAGTAACAGTGCTAAAGAGGTCCTTCTACAGTTGTGGAACTCAAGAACTGCAAGCTTAATGAAACTTGAAACTGTGAATATTGTACTGTGCTTGGTAACTCAGTGCTGCCGAATAACAATTCAAAAAGGGCTGCTTTTTCCCTCCATGAATGCTGTACTTTCAGGAATTCCCACCTTGACATTCCACCCCTTAATAACCTCTGTCATGGCAACTATAATTTTAAGCAAAGTATTCTCACTGATATGAGTAGCAGTAATTTTGAGCTGTGAGAATACTGTAGCAAGCAGACAGTATGTTCCCTGGTCCCTGTTGGAAGAGGTTCACACCAATGAACCCTGCATACAGACATTTTGCCAGACCTTCACTTCCTTGTTGTTGATCTGAGATCTTCAAATTTCTCCCAAACAAAAAGAAATCAGAAACTCTCTTTCTTCCTCCTATATATAGAAACAAGTGAAGTGACAACTCCATCCAAACCAATCTGGTCAGTGGCCGGACTCCCCTCATTTTCTCCATACTGTTTTTTGTGTGCTTGCCTATTCAGTAGAAAAAATGTAAAATAATATATAATTGCATTTATCACTATAGAAAGCATTTACATTTAAACATTAAACTACACCTTGTTCTATAAATATGTTTCCTTTAACAATGTCTACACTCCTGTTTGAAGCTGCTGGCCAGGCCACATAGTAAGATGCCTTATTTGCACAGAAGCTTGTTGGGACAATACCCTCCTCCCCACAAAACTACTCTCATGCTCACAGATATATAAGGGTCTATATTAGAATATCGAAGTTTCAAAACTTTGAATGTTTTAATATCGAACCCTATTCAGCGAATGCTGAAAACATCGAACATACAGAACAAAACAGCAATCCACACACATACACCTAAAATCTTACATCTAACCCTACACTAAACTATACACACACCACTAACTATCCACTTACCTTAACCCAAACCCAAACACTAAGGTCTGTCACTATCGCATACTCACCTCACCCACGCCCTAACAATAACTCACCTACCCCGCCCTTACCCTCAAGTCCACACAATCACACACTTATCTGACCCGTGCCCTAACCCTAACTCACCTAACCCGCCCTGACCCTTACTTCCACACAATCGCACACATACCTAACCCGCTCCCTAACCCTAACTCACCTAACCCACCCTAACCCTCATGTCCACACAATCGCACACATACCTAACCCACACACTAACTAACCTAACCCGCACTCACTCACACATTTACCTGAACCCGATCCGTAACTTTCCACCACAGTGCTGAAAATACCGAAGCAACAGAAACAGACAACTGAATTCTTTCCCTAGGAAAAAAAAAATTGTTTTTCTGTTGCTTTGATATTTTCAGCTTTCGCTGAATAGGGTTCGATATTAGAACATTCAAAGTTTTGAAACTTCGATGTTCTAATATAGACCTGATATATAACTGTATCTATATATATATATATATATATATATATCTCCCAAACAATATAACCAGCACTACTTCTTGCACCCATTTCAAACACCTCTTGAAATCCTACTATTCTAACATCTGGCTCTGCTCTTGCTATACCCCAGGGTAGCAACATCTATGCTCAGTTGCATGGACTATGCTACACTACAACATTTTCCTTTACTGAGCTCTACTGCTATCCCACAGATTCATCCTAACATTTCATCAATCTATAAGCAGTAAACATTCCAACACTTGTACTATTCTGTACCATATCCCTTACCTGAAAAACACTCTAATCTGTTTCTAGACTAACACAATACCTAACAGAGATTATCTTACTCTCATCCTACCTATACCTTTACCCTATTTTATGCCACTATGGGCATTTATTTACTTCTCAGTTATACTAAAGCATAAATGTATTACAACTTTATATTTACTAATATTTTGAAGGGAAAAAAAAAAAAAAATATATTTATATATATTTGTATTATTTGTACTACTTGTATATTCTACTAGAGTACTGACTGTATATTCTTCTAGTTATCACATGCTATGTAAATGGTCCTCTGTACTACTTATAAATGTTAAGAATTGCTTTGTACTGTTTTCATCTAATATTGTATTGTATCATGGAGCTTTTCTCCCGGCTGAAAATGGACCTGTGTCCAGTCGGACTTTCCCAGTTAACAAAAATAAAATAAAATAAAATAAATAAATATATATATATATATATATATATATATATATATATATATATATATATATATATATATATATATATATATATATATATATCTGTATCTATATCTATCCAGTTAAATCTTTTTGGTTTGTAATACCATGACAGGAGTGGACCCCATTCCTAAGTCAAACTGTGATTAAAGTTCATGAAATTAGTATTGTTTCATTCTTTGATGTTAGCCAGAAGTGCTCTTTGCAGCACCTGCAATGTGCCTAGTAATGACTCATTCTGCAATTTGTATGCAGTTTCATATATTGGTAACATATCTAAGTATGATTGTAAATTCTTTTTCATAAGACCTGTTGCTCCTACTACTATTGGAACTGTCTGGGCATTCTTCTTCCACATTACCCTCATTTCTGCCTGCAAATCCTGGTATTTTATGACTTTGTATCCCTCTCTTTGTACATAAAATATTATAATCACTGGGTGTAGCAATTTCAATGATCATTGTTACCTTTGTCTTTTCATGGACTACTGTATCAGGTTTTCGTGTATCTATTTTTTGAACTGTTGGTAATGGGTGATCCCATGTGACATAAACTTCAACATTTTCTATAATGCTTTGTGGCTCATGTTTCCAGTGTTTTTCAGCTACTTCAGTATTATAATGTTTGAACAATCCCCAATGTAGCAGTCACATTATGCCTTTTAATATACAGTCCTTCTGCCATTAGTATATCACAACCAACAACAAGATATGTGACTGTTTCCAATTCTGCTTTACAAAACCTACATTTGTCTTGTTTCTCCCACATGTTCAATAGACTTTGTAAACCAACATATATATACTCCACTATTTTGGGCCACCAATATTAACCTTTCATCTTTTGATTTAAATTCACCTCTCTTTAACCATTCCTGTGTTTGATACTGATCAACATAAGGTTGTTCAATAATTTTCTATACTTACAACTATATTTATGTATTTTCTACATTTCTTGTCTTCTCATCTGATCTTTCACCTTAAATTCTTTCTTTTGTTTTGGCACATTCAGTTGCTGCCTGATTTTTATTTACTTCTGGTTTGGTTTCCATTCCTTTGATGATTGATGCTTCTGCTAAACTAAGCATTGAAGTCATCTTAGACTTATTATCCTCTTGTTTCAAAACTTTCACTATGTTTGGGTCTTGTGAGGTCAGCAGATATGTATGCAGTCTCACAATTACAGATCTATGCGTGTAATCAATTTTGAGAAGTCCCATATCTCCTTCAGAACGGGGAATATATAATTTTGGTATAGATTGATTTTTATACATCATTTAATGAGCATGAAGCATCCTTCTTGTTTTCCTGTCCAACCTATCAAACTCCTTTTGGGGTCAGTCATTCACTCCAAAACTGAAAGTTAGGACAGGAAGAGCAAATTGATTTATAGCGTGAACTTTGTTCCTAGATGTCAGTGCTGTTTTCAGTATTAATTTAAGTCCTTCAAAATATTCCTTCCTGTTTTATTTGTATTTATTCATGTTTCATTGTTGATCCTTCATCAATTCCCAAATATTTATACACTTCCTCTTGCTCACGATCTTTTACATCACAAACTGATGTGTTCTTGGTGCTGCAGCTTTTCTGCTTTAAAGGCTGCTTTTGCACATTTATCAAGGCCAAATGACATTCTTATATCATGTGAAAAAGTTTTGACCACTTTGCAGTTGTGCTTTCAGTTCCTCATCTGATGAACTATACAGTTTTAAATCATCTACAAACAGAAGATGAGAAGTCTTTACACTTTGTTGTTTTCTGGGAGACAAATTGTAGCCATGACCTAATCTGTTAAGTAGACAGCTTGATGGGTTAAGGGCAAGACAAAAGATCAGCGGTGACAGAGAGTCACCTTGGAATTTCCTCCTTTGAATTTTTATTCCTGGAATAAGAATTTGTCATTTATTATGGTTGAACTACAAAATGGTTTACCACTGCTTTATGGTCACTGTGATGTAATCAATCAGTGTAGGGTGTATCTTATAGATTTTTAAGCACCCCTTTATTCATGAATGTGGGATACTGTCAAATGGTTCTTTGAAGTCTATCCTTGCCATACTTAGATTATTCTCCTTTTTACAGTTCCCCATTATGACTTTATTTAACAAAAAAATTATCCTTTGGTCCAAATGCCTGAACCACACAAGGACCAAACAGCCAGGAAACCACCAAATGGAATCCACAGAAATCCAAGACAAATGCAGCAAAAATACCAGCCAGATATAATCCAAAAATGATCGAAATCCAATAAAAAACGATAAAAAATCTCTTTAAAACATACGCCAGTTTATTTAAGCCTTCAAATTATAGCTTTTCGTCAGTCCCAAGACCAACTTCCTCAGAAATAGTTAACATGTAACAACAAAAATTCAAAATGGTGACACTGACTTTAAAATCCCTTTCATCTATCACATCACTTCCTTTATTCCACCATTTAAAGTGATACAGCATTTCTACATCAAATAAAAATCATATGGCTTTTTCCTACTTAATATTTGTTGCCCTATGAAATAATATGATATTTTTGCCATCCAACTGACCAAAATTAAAATTAAAACGCAAAATGAAATGCAATAAAATACATTTATGTATTAAAAACATACAAAAATTCATATAATTCAAAAATCACATGCAATACACTTGCAACTCAGAGAGAGTCAATGTCTTAGACAAAAAATACTTTCACCAAACAAATATATAATAGTGCAATGATTTCAAAAAAATTATATATAATTACAAATTCTAGGGCTTGCAACTAAGCACTTGCAACTCAATGGTGGAACTCAGGCAACCAAAGGAACTACCTCTCCAGGCTCTTCAGCTTTAAAATACATGCTATAGACAGCATGCCATTAAGGCCTGGGGGGGGCAAATGCTTTTAGCCTTAGCTGCCATAATAGTTCCTTCCTTTCCAACAAAAGTGAATCCATCCCCCTCCCATGTTTGGGATTTATATGGTCAATTGCCATAAAATTAAACCCATGCTCAGGGAACTCCTGAATGTGTTTTGCCAGGGCATTCTCTTCCTTGTTCTTCTTAATAGCATAAGAATGTTCATACATGCGTTGACATAATTTCCTGTCCGTTTTTCCCACATAGAAACTCGAGCAGGAATTGCATACTGCTACATATATAACATGAGAACTTTTACAATTGTACCTTCCTTTAACTGAATGAGTACTGTTTCGTATATAAAAATGAAGCCCTGTTTTGACAAATCTACAATGTCTACAAGAATTACATGTAAACATTCCAGCTCTTATGTGTTACTCCTGATTGGCTTTCTAAGATATTTTTTAAGCCAGGTCCCTTTCTGTAGGTAAATTTTACCTGCTGTCCCAACTGTTGTAACCCATCAAATTCACTAGTGGCGACAGCCCAAAACCTTTTAATAAAAGTGCTGATACTTGGAGCATCCATACTATAGGTCATTACAAACCTCATGGAATGATTAACAGACCAACAATTGTTAGCTGACTCATTTAATGCATTTGATCCCCCAGGGTCCAACCCCAATAAAGGTTGATAAAACCCAGATCTTCTCTTGTGTTTTACCTCCGTCATTAATTCTACTAACATGGGGGTCGGGTAGCCTCTATTGGAAAACAATTCATAAATTCTATCCATTTCCAGCAAAAAATCAGCAAACACAGTGACCATCCTAGCTGCCCGGACCAATTGTCCTTTCACGATAGCACGTTTTTGGTGGTAAGGATGGTTACTCTCAAAATGTAGGTAACTATTAGACCACGTAGGTTTACGGTAAATCTTGGCCAACAAATATCCATTTTCGGATGATTTAATTAAATCAACATCCAAATAAGTGACCCTCTCTTTCTGGTAGTCCCAAGTGAATCTCAAAAATTCAGTTGAACTGTTGAAATCGTTGACCAAGCCCTCAGCTGCCTCTCTATCTCCTTCCATAATAATAAAAATATCATCCAAAAACCTCGTGTACAGATGTACCTTCTCTGATATAAATGGATGTTTGAACACAAAATTGCTTTCCCATGATGCTAAAACTAAATTAGCTACGCTCCCCCCACATGGTGACCCCATTGGGACACCTTTTATCTGATGATAGTATTTCTGGTTAAAAGTCACAAAATTGCAAGTGAGAATTATATCCAAAAGTTCTCTCACAATCAATATCTCAACCCTGGGGGCACCTCTTACTAGTAACCTATCCTCTACCCATTCTACTGCTATATCCTGGGGTATTGAGGAATACAAATCGACCACATCTATAGTAAGAAAAACATCTTCTGGTTTGAGAGTTAAAGCATTCACCCTTGTCAAGAACGACCATGAATCCCTAGAAATGTGTTGTTCAAGTTTTACGTATTTTTTTAATATGGTATCCACCACTTTAGCTGCTGCATATGTAATACTCCCCTTTGCACTCACCAGCTGTCTCATTGGAGGATGATAAACATCCTTGTGAATCTTGGGGTTACCAAATACCACAGGTATCCTAGGGGCTGACATTGCTATATAATTATAAATGCTTTTATCTATAGTCCCATTCATAAACATGTCTTCGAAATACATATGGATCCTTACCAAATGCCCATTTAATTCATTCAAAGATATAGCTACATAAGATTCCGAAGACAGAATGGTCTCCATTCTCTTATTGTAATCTGCTACCTCCATCACTACCAAACCACCCCCCTTATCCGGCTGCATCACACGAACTGAGGAGCCTCTCAACAAATTTAGAGCCTCCCACTCACCCCTCGTGATGTTATACTTAGTAGTGGCCCTCAGCTCCATAGTGCGACAGATTTCCAATTCGCACATTTTCTCAAATAAAACCAATGATGGATGTGTGGGGGGGGGGGGGGTAAATGTACTAGGTAATTGGGAAGGGTGTTGAAGTAGTTCCTATATTCCCCAACATCAAATTTAAATTACATTTTCTAATAAACAATTTTAAATCCAATAACAATTCAGCCAAATCTGCCCTTTTACTAGGAACAAAGGACATGCCTTTGGCTAACAAATCCACTAATTCCATCGAAAATTGGAAAGAGGAAAAGTTATATATTTTAAAATCCTTCTTGGAATTAAATAATATTTCTAATTGACCATTATCAGCCAGGGGAATGTCTAAATCTTCTTCATGCGTGTTTTGTTTTTCAGTTGTTTTTTCTCTGGCGATGTCCCTTGGACCGAGGCAGCCCCTTGAAAAATTGTATCATCCTCCTCAGTACTAATTGTGATAGGCTGATCCCCCAAATTTTTTCTTTCTGTCCAAGATTCGGTCATCACTGCTTGAGATGTCATCTTAGGTTTCTTTTGGATGCATGACCCCCCTTCATAATCACTAGTCGAAGGTTTAATTATAGATGTATACACCTCGGGGATCAGCAAATTACCTTGGGATTTGGGGGTCTGGGTACCCCCTCTCTATATGCCTTCATATCTCTATGCAATTTCTGTGTTTTCAACATATTAATCTTAATCATATGTTGCTCTATACTTTTGAATGTCCGCTCATAATCGAACTTGAAATTGGGAAATTCTAAGTCATTGATAATAGATATATTCAATGCATTCAAGTCCTTTATTAAAATATCTATAACAGCTTTGTAGTGAGAACAAATCATATTCAATAATTCGAAGCCATGTTTGTCGAACAACTCGACCAAGTCTTTATGAAACTGTGATCCCTCTACCAAGCCTGTCGGATACTGCCAAGATCTCAACCCCTTGGGTACCACCTTGGCATGTTCACACTCTTTGAAATATGCAACTTCAAGCTGAAGCTTCCTTAATTTGAATAATTTCTGGTCAAATACCGACAGTCTCTCACCCAGTGGCACCATAGGTGTAATAGATTCAACAGACCCCAAATCACAGTTGGAAAATGAAAAGGGACGATCTAGCCATTGTGAAAATGAATGGCTCAACTGCACATCACCTTCACCCAATACGACTGAATTCACCTTCACATATCCGTCTGGTAAAGTCATAGTAGATGGCACAAAAGACTTACCGGCCTGGCCTGGGGGAATACTGTCAGAGGCTCAGCCCGACCCAAATAACGGTTGTGAATTGAAGGATCCATTAACTACAGTCCCATGCTGAGTATCAGTTGATGGTTGCGATGCCCCCAACACAGAATCCACTCGCTGCGAGAGTGTCTCTACTTTCTTAGTCAAAAGACTTATAAGTGCCGACAAATTTCCGACATCAGCTGTTTTCTGGATACCAAAGGAAGCACCGGCCAATGTATCCATCTCAAACTCAAGAAATTAAAGAAACAAAACAAACTCCTGGACCACACAAGGACCAAACAGCCAGGAAAACACCAAATGGAATCCACAGAAATCCAAGACAAATGCAGCAAAAATACCAGCCAGATATAATCCAAAAATGATCGAAATCCAATAAAAACCGATAAAAAATCTCTTTAAAACATGCGCCAGTTTATTTAAGTCTTCAAATTATAGCTTTTCGTCAGTCCCAAGACCAACTTCCTCAGAAATAGTTAACATGTAACAACAAAAATTCAAAATGGTGACACTGACTTTAAAATCCCTTTCATCTATGACATCACTTCCTTTATTCCACCATTTAAAGTGATACAGCATCTCTACATCAAATAAAAATCATATGGCTTTTTCCTACTTAATATTTGTTGCCCTATGAAATAATATGATATTTTTGCCATCCAACTGACCAAAATTAAAATTAAAACGCAAAATGAAATGCAATAAAATACATTTATGTATTAAAAACATACAAAAATTCATATAATTCAAAAATCACATGCAATACACTTGCAACTCAGAGAGAGTCAATGTCTTAGACAAAAAATACTTTCACCAAACAAATATATAATAGTGCAATGATTACAAAAAAATTATATAAAATTACAAATTCTAGGGCTTGCAACTAAGCACTTGCAACTCAATGGTGGAACTCAGGCAACCAAAGGAACTACCTCTCCAGGCTCTTCAGCTTTAAAATACATGCTATAGACAGCATGCCATTAAGGCCTGGGGGGGCAAATGCTCTTAGCCTTAGCTGCCATAATAGTTCCATCCTTTCCAACAAAAGTGAATCCATCTCCCTCCCATGTTTGGGATTTATATGGTCAATTGCCATAAAATTAAACCCATGCTCAGGGAACTCCTGAATGTGTTTTGCCAGGGCATTCTCTTCCTTGTTCTTCTTAATAGCATAAGAATGCTTTTAAGCATTTAATATACAGTCCTTCTGCCATTAGTATATCACAACCAACAACAAGATATGTGACTGTTTCCAATTCTGCTTTACAAAACCTACATTTGTCTGTTTCTCCCACATGTTCAATAGACTTTGTAAACCAACATATATATACTCCACTATTTTGGGCCACCAATATTAACCTTTCATCTTTTGATTTAAATTCACCTCTCTTTAACCATTCCTGTGTTTGATACTGATCAACATAAGGTTGTTCAATAATTTTCTATACTTACAACTATATTTATGTATTTTCTACATTTCTTGTCTTCTCATCTGATCTTTCACCTTAAATTCTTTCTTTTGTTTTTTGGCACATTCAGTTGCTGCCTGATTTTTATTTACTTCTGGTTTGGTTTCCATTCCCTTTGATGATTGATGCTTCTGCTAAACTAAGCATTGAAGTCATCTTAGACTTATTATCCTCTTGTTTCAAAACTTTCACTATGTTTGGGTCTTGTGAGGTCAGCAGATATGTATGCAGTCTCACAATTACAGATCTATGCATGTAATCAATTTTGAGAAGTCCCATATCTCCTTCAGAACGGGGAATATATAATTTTGGTATAGATTGATTTTTATACATCATTTAATGAGCATGAAGCATCCTTCTTGTTTTCCTGTCCAACCTATCAAACTCCTTTTAGGGTCAGTCATTCACTCCAAAACTGAAAGTTAGGACAGGAAGAGCAAATTGATTTATAGCGTGAACTTTGTTCCTAGATGTCAGTGCTGTTTTCAGTATTAATTTAAGTCCTTCAAAATATTCCTTCCTGTTTTATTTGTATTTATTCATGTTTCATTGTTGATCCTTCATCAATTCCCAAATATTTATACACTTCCTCTTGCTCACGATCTTTTACATCCCAAACTGATGTGTTCTTGGTGCTGCAGCTTTTCTGCTTTAAAGGTTGCTTTTGCACATTTATCAAGGCCAAATGACATTCTTATATCATGTGAAAAACTTTTGACCACTTTGCAGTTGTGCTTTCAGTTCCTCATCTGATGAACTATACAGTTTTAAATCATCTACAAACAGAAGATGAGAAGTCTTAACACTTTGTTGTTTTCTGGGAGACAAATTGTAGCCATGACCTAATCTGTTAAGTAGACAGCTTGATGGGTTAAGGGCAAGACAAAAGATCAGTGGTGACAGAGAGTCACCTTGGAATTTCCTCCTTTGAATTTTTATCCCTGGAATAAGAATTTGTCATTTATTATGGTTGAACTACAAAATGGTTTACCACTGCTTTATGGTCACTGTGATGTAATCAATCAGTGTAGGGTGTATCTTATAGATTTTTAAGCACCCCTTTATTCATGAATGTGGGATACTGTCAAATGGTTTTTTGAAGTCTATCCTTGCCATACTTAGATTATTCTCCTTTTTACCGTTCCCCATTATGACTTTATTTAACAAAAAAATTATCCTTTGGTCCAAATGACTATCTTTTATAACCCTTTCATTCTATTGCCATGATTGAGTTTTCCTTTAAATGACTATAAACTCTGTCGGCATCAATGCTAGTGTATGGTTTATAGATCATAAGAAGGCAAGTTATTGGTTTATAGTTTTCAGGAGAGCTTGCAAGTTCACTCTAAAGTAGGAGTATTGTTTTTCCTGTTGTTAACCAGGCTGGTGTTTGTTCGGGATGCACATGTAAATAGTTCTTACTCATGGCTAAATCTTCATGTAAAGATGTTAGTACTTTTCATCAGAAATTAGGTACTGCATCTGGGCCAGTGGTGTTCCAATTAGGAGCTTTTCTTAACTTTGTTTCAATCTCTCTCTGGCCATTTCTTCATCCCATTTCATATCCTGTCCATTTGAACTTCTTATTTTTTCTTTTAAATTTTCTATCAATTTAACACAGGATCTTCATAGATACTTCTCCAAAATGTATCAATTTCTTCTTTTGACTTGTTTTCCAGTTCTCTATAAAACATTTTTTGGTCAGCAATAAATTGCTTATTTTGTACTTTTCCTTTATATTTGTCTACATATTTTCTAGGTTTTTCTGCCTGTACTGATATTTTTAATTTATTATATGCAATAGTGCATGATAGATACTAATCTGTTCTGATACTGCATATTGCTTTTATCACATCTATCTTTCTGAGTATTTTTTGATCTGTTCCTTCTTCTATATTCTTCTAACAGTGACACTTCTTGTCTTAATTGCTTTATAGTTTTCTCTATTTGATACCTTCATAATGGTATTCGATTTCTCCCCTTCCTTTCCCTTACTACCCTGTGTTTTTGTGGTAAGACCTTATATGTCATTAATTTAGCTGCACAGTAATATATCCTATTTACTTCTGTTATATTGCATGAATCTCTATGGACAATCCTAATTACTGTGTTCATTTGTTTTAACAAACTTCTTTTTCGGTTTTATTGACTTTCTGTAGTCTATTTCTTTCACTGATTTTAATATGTCTGTCCATCTCTATTAAAACAAGCAACTCTTCTCTTAGACCATTTTCTTCTAAACTAAGGGCGCATTTTTTGTTTGCCATTTCCTGCGGGCATTCTATAGAAAGTTCCAGTGCATCTCCGTATGCCATGATATCTTCAGTTTCATCCTGTGTCATGCATTGCTGTTTCATATGGGAACTCATTGGCCTATTACTCCATAACATTGACTGCATCAGAGTTACCACAGTTTCCTGTTCCTCCCCTTGCTGTGCAACTCCAGCTGAATATTTGTACTGGTTTCCTATGGAAGTCTCCAAAGTATCTTCATATGGCAACTGATCAGATGTTTCGTGCTCCACTGGTTTCTCCTTAATTTGAGAATCTATTGCTCTAACCTGCTGTGATGTTATCTGAGTTAAATTCTTTATACTAAATCCTTCACTTTGCAGATAATCCATAACCTGAGTTTCTATTTATTTAACTTCTCCATTACTAACTCTCTTTTCTACTTTTCCTCTTTGTTTTCTTAGTTTTCCATGTCTGGATGCCTTGTCTGTATTTCTCTATAAATATCTTTGGAGCTGCTCTTATTGAATTGATTAGTTTTGCATTTACCTTTGTATAAATATTGCACTATATTAAATCTCTTTTTCTTTCCCATGTCCATATTTTGTCTTCAGATGTTTCCTGTTCTTGTTTCTCTTTACTTTGGAGAATCATTGTTCCATCTTGCTGTGATATAACCTGTGTTAGATGTTCTACACTAAATCCTTCACTTCACAAATATTCCATAACTTCAACTTCTATTTTTAAACTTCTACTTTACTAATCTTCTATTCTATGTTCCCTCTCTGTGATCTTATTTTTTATAGTGAAATGTTTCATATCTGGATGCCTTTGCCTGTATTTCTATTTCAATATCTTTGGGGCTGCCTTTTATTTGTTGATTAATTTGGCTTTCCCCTTTGTATAAATATTGCACCATATCAGAGCTCTGTTTCTTTTCCATGTCCGTATTTCTTTTTTATACCTTTTAAAAGTCTCTAGATTTTGTTCTTTATATGTCTACACTTCCTCAATTGCTTCTTTTTGCAAATGGCCCATGGTTTCTTGGTCTATATAGTGGATCTGTTGTATTAATGAACACAAATTTGCATTTGAAGCTTCTGACAGCTTTTGTTGTGGAAGTAGTTTTCTTTCCTCTAATTTCTCTCTTAATCTTTTTGTATATCTTCTGTCTGGAAATTCTGGGCTTCTTGCATAATAGTAACAATACATAATTTCTTTCTTATCCTCAACACCCCACTCTATCGTCTTTATGGCTCCTTTTTGGCCTATCAGTTTTTGTGATTTTTTTGGACTGCTACTTCCTTCTATGAGGGGGGCCACCTTCCCCCTGGACCTGGCCTTTCCCCATTGTAGGAATGTTTCCATCTTTTGAGGATTCTACACTGTCATCTTTCCAGTTCTGGTACCAGTGTGCACACTAGGATTGGGCATTTTTTTTTATCCTGGGTCTTGTGCATCCAGCTATTTTTTATTTTTTATCTTTTAACATACTTCTGTCCATGATATATGCTATATAAAATATAGTCTGTATATCAGTGTTGTCTTGGTGAGATTTTGTGAAAAAAAAGGGTCTACCTTGTGAAGGTACTCACCAAGACTTGAGGATGAATTCACTTCCAGCAATACTATTTTGCTTGGCTTGCTGATTTATCATCTCTCCATAAAGGACCCAGATAAATAGACATATGTAGATATACAGTATTATATAATAACTGGTCAACATGTTCTTTCTTTTTGACAAGCCTTTAGAATGGGCCTACTCGTTGGAGCTACTCAGTAGAACAAGTGATGAGATTCGGGCAGGAGAGAGACAATGAATTCTGTCCTATTTTCTGGGAACCACCAGGTGATGGTAGAAAATAGGAAAATGAAGATGAATAATGATGGTAATGAGAAAACGCTAAGCATGGTCCTGCATCCTACATAAGAAATGCTATTAATCAAGCAAGGACCATCACAGTCCGTAATGAAACAAAAATAAATCTGGGCAAAAAGCTTGGGGTAACGTATTAGAGACGCATCAATGTAAAATGTTTGAAAATCAAAACAATATTAAAGACATATTAATTAATTTATTTATTGATATTAATCACTGGAAAATTTGACATTATTGACCTTTGCAGGAAGATATTGTATGAAGAAATGTGGTGCATCTAAATACTGTAAATAAATTTACAATGGTCCTAACATAGTTATTGAAGGCTATAATAAGGTTGAAGGCAGTCCTGGGATTTGTAACTCTGAATCTGCCAAGGTAATATATGTTGCAACATGTTTATCCTACCACTTCTTCTGTACTGGCAAGATAGAAAGAACATTGCAGGACAGAATATATGAACAGTTTTATGACAGAATAAAATATACATTAAGAAAAGCCTTAGCACACAAAAGAATGTCCTAATTAAAAAAAAGTTTTTCATTATTGACCAAATTTAAGAAGGGAGTTGGCAGGGGGCCTTGGAAACCAAGCTTGAATGTAAGAATTGACTTGACAGTTATGTTTGAAAGCTACCTTTAAGCTTGGGCTAAATGACAATGTGTCTATCACAAGCATTTTGAAAATGAAGCCAGTGAAGCTGTAATCCTGCATTTTTGGAGCAGTCCACTACTAACAGTTGTAATCTATTTACATTAATGGATTAATTAATTGATTCCTAGAAAAATGTGTATATATGCCAACAATGATTCTTTCTTTCTTATTTGTACCACAATTTACAAAAATGAGTATACTGCTAAGTGCTTTTTTATTGTTAATTTTATATTGGCTTTTTAATGGTTGAATCAATAACCATTTTTATTGACCAATAGGCTTGTAGAGGTATGCATTTTTGAGAATGTAAGAAAGTGATTATGATGAAGTCTTTTCACATGAAAAAAGCATTAAATACATCATATCAAGAAATTTCCAGTGAAGACTGTCAGCAAGCCTTATATTTGTGTTTTATTTAAATTTATTTTTAAGTGGGTACATTGTTTTTATTTGTAAAAAAATAAAATTTGTATTTAAATTTATTTTTAAGTGGGTACATTGTGCCAACAAGTTTTTTTGTTCATTGGTTGACATATTATTTTGTCGACATATAAAACATCTACCAAAACATGTTGAATATTCATTATATCGAACATAAAACACATCCACAATCAGAACATTGAAAAAAGAAACAAACATTCAGCTGAAATTTGTCTGAGTAGTGGTAGTGTTATGAGAAGGTCTTTTTTAATTTAAGATGCAGGTTAGAGTTAGAGGCAGGGTTATGGTTAGAACACATTAGTAAGGTTGGGCATTACACCCGAGAAACAATATACTCATTGGCCATTTTAATGTTTCAAACTAGACCTCCCTTTACTGCTATGCCAGCTGGACTCCAAATTCCACCTAGGCACCCAGTGGTGGGCCTTTGTCAGTACTAAATCTTGTTGTGCAATGTCAGCATCTTCTATTCAAGAATCCCAACCTGTCTGTTTCTAAAACATACTAAGGTGCACTTTTCCTGATTATAAATTCATAAAGTACTATTACCTCTTACCCATGTGTCATTGTAATGTTTAGTCATTTTATACCCACAATTTATAACTGTTTCTCTATTCCATCAGTGATGTTCTTTGCATTAATTTCCTTAACAAAACAAACAACACCAACTGTGAAGTTCGTACCGGGACTATGTTGACTATTTCATAAGGAAATCCATACATTATACCTACCATTACATTCTTCCAGCCTCGCGCTTTATTATTTGAGTGTCTTATTCTACATCATTCCATCTCTAAAATGAAGAGATTGCAAGCAACAACCATAATTCACATTTTTTTCTAAAACACAGATGCTGCTACATGTATATCAACAGTTATATTTTTACTGGATCCCTTCTGGAAGTGGGAAACTCATAACTGTGAGTTTTGCAAATACAAAAAGTAATGCACATTTACAGAAAAAATGCACACAATGTCAAGGCTAATTGTAACACATTTAAAGCATTTTTCTATGCTGCACCCTCCCCCATTTTTTTGGAGGAGTTTACATCCCACATACACCTGTTACTTATTCGTAACAATACTGTAATTGTTAAAACTTGGGCTAGGGAGAAAATACAGCTGAGTTAGCATATTTTTCTCCATATTCAAACTAACAGTCTCACAATAACCCACATCTTGGTGTGGGTAATGCTGGATTTACCCACGGTTGGCGTGGTTTGGTCACGAGGGCGAAGCCCGAGGGACCAAACAAAGCCAACCGTGGGTAAATCCAGCATTACCCACACCCAGAAGTGGGTTATTGCTATTATACAATGACATTATTTAAGAAAAAAAATAATTACTTTTCTTAAATAATGGCATTGTATAATGCCTCCTTGCTGCCCTTCCGCAGCTGTCTGGTATTCATGGAAGTTCTGATGTACTGTGCATGCCTACGCAGTACATCAGAGTTGTGGGCAAAAGCAATGGAGAAAGCAAGATCTCCATTGCTTTTTACTGTTTCGCTATGTTAAATGGGTTTAACATAGCGAGAAAGCTTTAAAATAAGCAACGGAGATCTCCGTTGCTTATTTTAAAGCTGTCTCGCTATGTTAAACCCATTTAACATAGCGAGAAAGGTTTTAAAAAAAAAGCAATGGAGAAAGCAAGATCTCCGTTGCTTTTTACACACTTTATCGCTATGTTAAAGAAGTTTAACATAGCGAGACAGCTTTAAAAAAAGCAACGGAAATCTCAGTTGCTTTTTTAAAATCTGTGTCGCTATGTTAAACTCCTTTAACATAGCGAGACAGTGTTTTAAAAAAGACTTATACTAATGGAAAAAGTCCGGGCGACCGGACCTTTTTCCATTAGTATAAGTCGATTTACAATGTGCACGCTGGCCAATCAGCGTGCACGTTTTGGAATATTAATGGGGGGGTCATGGTACAATTGTATATTTGCACGCATGTATAAAGGAGACCAGACATTGAAATCTGACTACTTCAGTGGGTAATGCTAATTAAATTACTGAAAGAACATTTAACTAACATGTCAAATTTATACAGAAAGTTTTTCATTTTAATCCGAACAGTTTGGGATCTGAAATAAACTATTTTTTTTTTCAAAATGTTAGCAACTATACTTATTTTGTTTGTTTGTTTCTTTCTTTATTCCATTTGTTGATGGGGAAAGTCCGGCTGGGCACAAGACCCCTTTTCAAAGGAGGCCCAGGGAGAAAAGCACCAAGAAATATACAGACATTAATAATTTTGCACAACCAATACATTTGTTAACCAGTGTATAGAAAAAAAATGCTATACAAATTAGTCTTCTACATAGTAACTCGGGAAGGGAAAATTGTAATACTTAGGCACACATGTAATTCAACATCAGTAATGGATAACATTCTGTTTCAGTTTAAACAGAAAGGATCTTGAAACATATTACATAAGACAGACATGGACTGCAGAAAAGCAGCACCTCCTTACAGTTTGGTCTTCAGTGAATAGACAATTAGGTTGAAAGCAGAGTTATATTAAAGAAACAGTACAGCAGAGGTTGAAAAGACAGAGAAAGTCAGGAAGGGAGTGTAAAGGTGTTTCATGGACGCTACAAAAAAATCTGCTAAGAGTGGGTGGGTGAATGGCTGCTGGGGAAAGAGATAGGGAGTGGAGGGGAAAGTGGAAAGCAGGAGCTGAAGGAAGAGGCAGAAAGAAAATGAGAATGGATGTTAAGTAGTTAAAAGGGTACAAGAAGATGTTATGGTCGAATGATTATGTATAGGGTAGTTATCCAGAGATTATAATTATGTATAGGGCAGATATCCAGGGGTAGTGCATGGGCAGAGCCAAAGACCGAGTAGGCAAGGCTTTAGCTGCAGTTTAAAAGGTCTGGGATGTTATTCCATTTCTAGAGAAAAGCAGGTATAGCATTACAAGTTTTGGTGACATGGTTTCAGAAAAGGATGTTTCCTGCTGCATTTTTGGATTTAGTAACCAAGTAAGAAGAACAGCTTTTTAGTAGAGCTTAGGGATCTATTTGGTGTGTATTGTTGGATTACGTTTGAGAGATAAGGGCAGTTTTTGGTCTTGTAGATAAGGTTATGAATAGTAACAAGGTGGGAGTAAGACAGGAAGTTGTGTAATTTAAACCATTCATTTCTTTGACAGCTAAGTAGTGGTTGGGTCCATGTGGATGGTTTGCTGCAATTTTTTCTGCTTTGTGGTAGCATTGTTCAAATTTTGTTAGTTGAGAAGCTTGTGCATGAATGAAGATTAGGGCAGAGTAGAGGAGTGTTGGAAAAAGAAGAGTAGAGAGAGGCTATTTGTTTTCTGGTTTGGACAGTGAGGAGTTTAACACTGTATAGGGAGCACAATTTTAGTGAGTTTTCTATAGAATATGTAGATGTGATAGTCTAGTTATTGGCCATTATCAATGTAGATGCCAAACAATTTAGTAAGTAGGACAATTTAAATGCTGGTGCTGTTGGACGAAACAATATCAAAGGAGCTGAGAGGTGTCTTGGGGTAAAGAGGATAAGTTTACATTTTTCTTTTTGGATTTGAAAAAAAGTTGAGAGTCTGTTAGTCACGGTTCAATAGATGAGAAGGACTCTTGAGTGATTTTCTGCAGGTTGTCAATGTTTTGGGTGCTACATATGAGAGTGGAGTCATCAGCATACTGAACTATTGTGGTTGATTTAGAGGCCTCTGGGACTGGGAGATTATTCATGAAGATGTTGAATACTATAGGGCCAAGACTGGAGCCCTGACTGATGCCTGTGGAAATTGGAAGAAAAGGAGAGACTTCTCTGTGCTGTTTAGGTCTCGCGATCTGCAAGTCAGATAGCTGTGGACCCAGGTGGTAGAGGAGTCATCAAAACCTAGATTTGGGAGTTTTTGTAGTAGGATGGGTTGGGAGACTGTGACGAAGACTTTTGAAAGGTCAAAGAGAAGGAGAGCTGATACTATCCTGCCGTCATTCCTATAAGTGTTACCTGAAATGTAGGAGTGCAGTTGTAGTATTATGACTGGGGCAGAAGCCATGTTGTGAGGGGAATTATTTTGGGTGAAATGTTGGGTGAGTTGGACTGAATTCATTTTTCAAGAATTTTGGATAAGGGGACAGGGTGAAAATAGGGAGGAAATTACTGAATTCAGTGCAATTTCCTCCATTGTTTAATGGAAGGATGTAACTTATTTTCCATAACAATATGACAATGCGATGTATGACTCTGAGATAGAGTTTATCAGTATCGACACTGGATAGACTACAGTCTTGGCTGCTATTTTTAGATATTCGTCAGGGGATTGTCATGTGTGAGGGTGCTAGGTTTTACTTTTAATAAAAATAAACTTTTCAGTAGCGGAGGTGATGATTGGCTGTAGGAAAAAGGGGAGTAAGATACAGGCATTGCCGGGATTGGACAGGCAAGTCTTGGTTGGGATATTGGCATAATGGCTAAAGTGTATACCTTACAAACAGAAGGTGCAGGATTTGATTCTCACATGTGATAATTGACTAGGCTTAAAATGGCCCACAAGGACAGTTGGCCCAGTACTAGTCTATGAACCTAAGTGGGAGGGCTTTGTTGCTTGATTAGGGATATAACTGAGTTTATAAAATGAGTATTAAAGAGAGTAGCAATGTTTTCTGAGCTAATGGGCACTTTGGGTTCTGGATGGGTGCCATGGCCTGATTTAATGACTTGATTTATAAACTTGCAGGAATAGTGATCTCTCTCATATTCTTATCCATCCATAGTGGTGGTGGCTGACAAAGCTCTCTGCTCTGTTCAAGTCATTATCTAGGCATAAGTTGAAGTATAAGGAAAACATTTCTGTTAAATCAAAAATGGTTAGTGCTGCTAGAAGCTTGATGAATAAAGCATGTGTCTCATATTGTGCACATACTCTGTACAGTGAAGTTATGTACAGTCACCAGTAGTTATACTATGAATGGGACCACTGAGTCTTCATGTGAAATGTTTAGGTTTATGTGAGAAGTAGTGATGGTGCAATACAGCAACACAGTACCAGGTGCAGTCTATTCACATATATGTATGAGGAAGTCAATATTAAGTGCAGCCTCTCTAGGGATGCATGATTATTTTTACATACTGACATAAGGAGCAGGTATGTGACAGTCTCTCTGAAGAGATATATCAGGCACAGGGAACTGTTGTAGTTTTTATGTTTTGATCCTTATGGAGCAGAGAAGTGGAAAATGGGTTACATAGCATAGCAAAGTACTGTGAGAGATACCTCTGAGGTGTGAAACCACTTAACTAAAGCTACTCTCCTTATTTTGAGGGGAGCTTGGGAGTTCTTCTGGTGCTGGGTAGCCTGCCAGAAAATCTAAAGGAACACAAATGTTTCATGCCTTTGATTTTAGAATGCTGGTACATGCAGATATTTTTAGAAATCAGTGCATCGCCCACATCACACAGCAAAGAAATGGAATACAAAAATGTGCCCTCAGTTTAGATGAAAGTGAGCTACAAGAAAAGTTGCTTGATTTAATAGATATAGATATATTAAGATTAATGAAAAAAAATAGACTGCAGGTCAATAAAACCACAAAAGACAGAAGTTTGATAAAACAAATGAACACAGTAATTAGGACTGTCCATAGAGATCCATGTGATATAACAGAAGTAAACAGGATATATTACTGTGCAGCTAAATTAATAACTGATAAAGTTCTACCGCAAGAACACAGGGTAGTGAGGGAAAGGAAGGGGAGAAATCGAATACCATCATGAAAGTGTCGAATAGAGAAAACTACACAGCAATTAAGACAAGACGTGTTATTGTTAGAAGAATATAGAAGAGGGAACAGATCAAAAATACTAAGAAAGACAGACGTGATAAAAGCAATGCGCACTATTAGAACAGGCCAGGATCTGTCATGCACTATCGCAAATAACAAACTAAAAATCTCAGCACAGGTGGAAAAACGTAGAAGATACACAGATAAATATAAAGGAAAAGTACAAAATAAGCAATTTATTGATGACCCAAAAAGTTTTATAGAGAATTAGGAAACAAGGTAAAAGGAATTGAAAGACTACCAAAAAAAGAAGAAATAGATACATTTTGGAGAAGTATCTATGAAGATCCTGTGGAACATAACAAATATGCTAAATGGATAGAAGACGTAAAAGAAAGAATACGAAGTTTAAAGGTACAGTATATGAAATGGGATGAAGTAATAGCCAGAGATATTGAAACAAAGTTAAGAAAAGCATCTAATTGGAAAACTCCAGGCCCAGATGCAGTACCTAACTTTTGGTTAAAAGTATTAACATCTTTGCATGGATATTTAGCCATGAGTAAGAACTATTTATATGCACACCCTGAACAGACATCAACCTGGCTAACAACAGGAAAAGCAATGTTACTACTTAAGAGTGAACCTGCAAGCTACCCTAAAGATTATAGACCACTAACTTGCCTTCCAATGATGTATAAACTCTATACGGGAATTGATGCTGACAGAGTTTATAGTCATTTAGAAGAAAACTCAATTATGGCAGTAGAACAGAAAGGCAATAAAAGATAGTCATATGGAACAAAGGATCATTTGTTGTTAAATAAAGTCAGAGTGCAGAACTGTAAAAAGGGGAAGAATCTAAGCATGGTATGGATTGACTACAAAAAAGCATTTGATAGAATCGCACTTGATAGAATCCCACATTCTTGGATAAAAGAGTGTTTAAAAATGCATAAGATACACCCTGCACTGATCGACTACATTACAGTGACAGACCACTTTGCTAAAGGACAAATTATTATCCCAGGGATAAAACTCAAAGGGAGATATTCCAGGGTGACTCTCTGTCACCACTGCTATTCTGCCTTGCCCTTAACCCACTAAGCTGTCTACATAACAGTTTAGGCCATGGCTATAATTTGGCTCCTAGAAAACAACAAAGTGTATAGACTTCTCATCTTCTCTTTGTCGATGATTTACAACTATATAGATCATCAGATGAGGAACTGAAAATACAACTGCAAGTTATCAAAACCTTTTCAGATGATATAAGAATGGCATTTGGTCTTGATTAATGTGCAAAAGCAACCTTTAAAGCAAGAAAACTGCAGCACCAAGAAAACATCAGTTTGGGACAAGAATGTGATATAAAAGAATTTGAGCAAGAGGGAGTGCATAAATATTTGGAAATTGATGAAGGGTCAACAATAAAACATGAACAAATGCAAAGAAAACTTAGTAAGGAATACTTTAGAAGACTTAAGTTAATCCTGAAATCAACATTGACATCTAGGAACAAAATCCAAGCTACAAACCAATTTGCTCTTCCTGTCCTAATTTACAGTTCTGGAGTGAGTGACTGGCCCCAAAATGTGTTGGATAGATTAGACAGGAAAACAAGAAGGATGCTTCATGTTCACCAAATGATTTACAATGGTGGTGCGGTAGCATTGTCGCCTCACATTAAGACATTGTCCTGTTCGATTCTCAGCTAAAGTGTCTTCTGTGTGGAGACATGCGTGAATGGGCGTACCTTCGTTGAAGGTTGTATGTCAGGGCTGGCAACTCGGTACGTAAAAATCTACTGCCAATCATTAGCGGACTGGAGTTCCTCTGTGGCGACCCCTAACCGGGAAAAAGCCGAAAGATACAACAACAACAAGTGTATGCCAAGATTATATATTCCCTGTTCCAAATGAGGGATGGGCCTCCTTGAAATTGATTACATGTAGAGATCTGCAATTGTGGGATTCCACTCATATCTGTTGACCTCACAAGACCCAAATGTAGTGAACATTTCCAAACATAAGGAAAATAAATATAAAATGACTTCTCTGCCTAATCTAGCAGAAGCATATTGGCGTCAAACAGGAATGGAAATCAAATCAGAAGTAGATAAAAATCAGACATCAACTGAATGTGCCAAAAAACAAAAAAAAATAATATAAAGTGAAGAACCAGATGAGAAGGCAGGAAATGTGTAAAATGCATAAATATAGTTGCAAGTATAGAAAATATCTGGAAGAAAATCAGGTTGATCAGGAAGAAATGCAAGAATGGTTAAGGAGAGGCAAATTCAAACCAAGAGATGAAAGGTTAATATTGATGTCCCAAGATAGTGGGCTGCATAGATGTTAATTTACAAAGTCCATTGAACATGTGGGCGAACAGACAAATGTAGGTTTTGTAAAACCAAATTGGAAACAGTTGCACACCTCGTTGCTGGTTATGACATACTAATGGCAGAAGGACTGCATACTGAAAGACATAATAATGTGGCAAGATTGTTGCACTGGAAATTGTGCAAACACTATAATATTGAAGTGGCTGAAAAACACTGTAAACATGAGCCACAAAGCATCACAGAAAATGATGAAGTTTACATCACATGAGGTCATCCATTATCAACAGTTCAAAAGATAAATACTGGAATACTGGATATAGTGGTCCATGAAAGGAAGACAAAAGTAGCATTGATCATTGAAATCACCACACCCACTGACTACAGTGTCTTGCATACAGAGATGCACAATGTCATAAAATATCAGGATTTTCAAGCAGAAATGAGGGCAATGTGGAAGACAGATACCCAGACAGTCCCAATAGTAGTAGGAGCAATGGGCATTATAAAACAGAATCTACAATCATATTTAGATATGTTTCCAATACATGTAACTCCATACGAATTGCAGAAGGAGTCACTACTGGGCACATTGCAGGTGCTACGAAGAGCTGACATCAAAGCTTGAAAACAAAGATTGAAACAATACTAATTTCTTAAGCTTAATCATACTATGACTTAGGAATGGGGTCCATTCCCATCATGGTATTGAAAACCAAAAAGATTTGGAGAAATTAAACAAAAACAAAGTAAGAAAAGGAAAGGAAAGTGTTGCAGATATGCAGCTATGCAGGATGTAAACAGTGTTTTTGAACATTGGCTATAGATGAATGTCACTGTTGAAGTGACACCCTGAGCCCATGTGCAAAAAAAAAAAAAAAAAAAAAAATCAGTGGGAAAAAAGGGTCATGGTTGGATGGATGTTTGAACACAGTATGGTAGCTGTTTAGGGAACTATGACCTATTACTTCTAGAACTACAGGTTTAACCCTTTAAATATGACTCAGTTTTGTTAATGTAGAGCCTTAATGCTGGTGTGTTGGGCCTGTCTTACTGCTTCTTATACTGAGACATATTTGAATTGAAATGGTCTGCCAATGTCCAATTGATTTATGGATCTTTTCAGTGAAAATGCAAACCTTCCCTTCAGGTTGCGATACTGTGAAGGATATTATATTAAGTAGGGAATGCAAGGGGCTGTATTCACTGTGTAAGTGGTGGAGAGCTAGCCCTCTCACTGTGATTTTTGCTGAAGTGATTTTCACTGAAATGATGCATGGAATAATCAGGGCCCAAATAACTGTACCATAACTAATATATTCATTCCTGTGTTTGACATTTTTAGACGAGATACTTAGGTAAGCATTGAGAAAACATACCTGCGATTGGCTTATAGTTTCAAAACCAAGGCAGTAATCCCATCTTAACTTTTTGTGTGAAAATTCTCAATTTTCGTTCATATTATTTGCAGAGCTATAAAACACTCGTAAATTCATACCAGGCATTACTGTCATGTTCAAACTTGTATTCATCTTAAATGTTTATTAACTTTGGGCTGAGACTTTATTTGGGAACCTTTAACTTGCTGTATTAATTGTTGTATTACCCAGTATGAATCATTGTTGTATTTATCTGTGCATTTCTTAATATTTGATATTTTATGCATTGCAAACTGTTTCAGTTACTGCTCTGGATGATTCTGATATAGGTCCAGTTCAATCAGTGCTCTGCTCAGTCAAATTTAAATAAATACAAGTAAAAGTAAACCAAAATAAATACATTCAATTTTGGTCAGACGTTATATACTTAGACAAGGAATGCTTCTCCTGCATTTAATACGTTTCATTCTGATCACTGTCACTGTTCTGTGTATTTTGAATGAAATGAGATAGAATTTAGCATTTTTGTTTGTTCTTAACAGCAGACAGAGACAAAAAATTACCTACTCTGTGCCTTTAAGTGTCATAGCATTCTACCTCCTCTATATCCCTACCTTTTCCCTCACCATTTTTCACTCATCCCACTCCCTCTTGAATAAGTGTGTGGATTACCACTCCACTACCTCTTTTAGTATGTTCACAACCCTCTGTGTGAAAAAGTGCTTTCAGTGACCCAAACAGTACTTAGTTTCTATAATTTGCTCTGCTGCCTGTGCCCACCCCACCTTCACTGATCCGAAAATGCTCTTAATATCTCCTTGATATAACTTATGAACTAATTTGCCAGAATGCAGTGGAAACTTTAGAGATGCCATAGGTGTGCTCTGATGCCACAATGTTAACCAATGTAGTAAAATCAACAATGTGCAACTTCTTTATTTTTTAGTCTAGCTGTAATAATTAATACACATAGACATCCAAAATAAAGCACCTAGGAACCAGCAGAACAAAGCCACCAACACAGTGTAGAAAGGAGCAAAAAAATCTGTTTTATTTAACGTTGCAAAGACACCACGTTTTCATCCTAGTGCATCCAGGACTTCATCAGAAATAAGAAGTACATTGCAGTCCCTCCTTATATACCTCCTTCCTAATTACCTGCTGGTGGTAATTAGTCCCAATTAAATAAAATGACAAAAATTTAAAGATATAGTAAAACACTCATACTGAAATTTCTATAACATTAGTTCAATGAATACAGTACTAATATATTCTGATCAATACATCCCTCAACATTAGTATAAAAATATATAAATATATATAAGGTCATGTGATAAATATAATAATTAATTCAGAACAGTTGCATATACATCCACAGTAAACAAATACCTATACATAAAGGTAAAACAGAATGTCACCCCCCCATGTTGAATAAAGCCTAAAATGCATATGTGTACATAATGAAATAGGGATGTCCTAAAAAATAACCTAACAAGGTAAAACAATTTTGTGTAGCACTTTTGTATCTTTCTAATGCAGTTTTATCTGTGTAGCTTTTAATTTGAGTTATCTATACTCATCATGTACTACTATTAGGGATAAATGTCAATGGTCTATATATTGCACTGTGTATGAGCAAAATGGAAAAAAATAATCAACTCCCATGTTTGCTGAAATAGTATGCTTTCATTTCAGTGAAATCAGGGAATGTTGAGTGATGTCAGAGTCAATATATTTTTAGATGTGCTAGTATGGGGAGGGTGCAGTTATTTTTTGTAATACTGTTAAAAATGAATGGTTGACATGCATTGCTGACCTAACAGGGTCAATGATTTCTTATATGATGCCTGCTGGTGCAGTGTTGCTGTTTATACCGAAGAACAGCATCTGTTTTCAAATCTTGACTATGATCATGCATAGTGCAACATATTACAATGTCACACAGTTGTTTGCATGTATATACTATATACGCCTTCCCAGATCTAACAAGCCATATTACTGATTTCCTGTTTGGGCAGTTATCTGGGATAAAAAAAATGTTCTTTCCACCTCTAATCAATGTTTACCTAAATATTTGTGATAGGACTACCCTTGCCTTATTGGTTGTATTACAGCCTTGCATTTTTAATTTCTGTAGCCACCTTACATTTTTAGGGCTAGAGTACAGGTGGTTCTTGAAATAATCTCTGTTCTTCCAATCAAAGGGAACACAGCTGCTAACATGTCATGAGCTGGTTGTCCTGCTATCCTCATCTTTGGGTAACTGTCTGTTCACAAGATTTCTACTGAAGACACTGGGATAAGCTGCAGTGATATTATGTTTCCCGAATTACGTCTATCAACATACATAGTAAAATTTCATTCATATTACAATAGAATACTTACCTTATGTGTGTCATATAATAGCTCATAGTGTTGGATGCCAAATCAAAACCGATTCAATACCTGCTTTATCCGTTTCAGAGCTGCTGGTGAGAGTGAGCTTCTTCGGGCTCTCAGTATATGCTAGGTGAAATAACTCCTGGATGAAATATCAGTTCATCACTGGATGCACACGCACACACACGCACACACACACACACACACACACACACACACACACACACACACACGCACGCACGCACGCACGCACACACACACACAGTAATTCACACATTGTGTGTAAACTTTCTATCAACATAGAAGGCTAGCTATACACTTGACCCACATAACAACAGGTTCATTAATCTCACTGGAAGTAGTTTATAATACTGTTGAATTAATCAATAAATACAGTATCTACTGATGCTAGATATTTCTGAGTTCAGCTTTGTTAATTATAAATCATATATTCTTAATATTGTTAGCATTTTTGAAAAAGCCCTACACAAATGATGTCTTACTCAAGCTGCTTATCTGGAATTATTCAAAGCATTTCACAATATTCCCCACTCTGTCATCATAAATAAGCTAACACAACTAAAACATAAGCATTTTTATAGTATGTTGGATGTTAACTGGATATCAAACTAAGCATACTTGATCAGAATAAATGATACCCTCTTCAAAAAAAGCAAAATTGGTTGGTGACATAACTTAAGGTGCTATCTTAGACACTCTGCTCTTTAGAATGTATTTCTCTGAAGTACAAGTAAATTCTAAGGGTCTATATTATAACATTGAAGTTGCAAAACTTCAAATGTTATAATATTGAACCCACTACATTGAAGGCTGAAAATAGCAAAGCCACAAAACATCTAAGTCTTACCTAGGGCAAGATTTCAGTGGGCCATTCCGTGGCTTCGCTATTTCCTCCACTGTGGTGAGATAGTTACGGACCTTAGGGTGAGGGTGCGGGTTAAGGTAAGTGGATAGGTAGGAATGTATGTACGGTTTAGTGTAGGATTAGAAGTAGGGTTTTGTTAAGTGTATGTGTGTGTATTAATTTGTTTGATTATAGTTTCTTAGGGTAAGTGTGCAATAGTTACGCACCTTAGGGTTAGGGTGTGGGTTAAGGTTAGTGGATAGATAGGAATGTATGTACAGTTTAGTGTAGGGTTAGAAGTAGGGTTTTGTTAAGTGTATATGTGTGTATTATTTAGTTTGTTTGTGTATAGCTCCTTAGGGTAAGTGTGTGATAGTTACGGACCTTAGGGTTAGGGTGTGGGTTGAGGTTAGTGGCTAGATAGGAATGTACGTATGGTTTAGTGTAGGGTTAGAAGTAGGGTTTTGTTAAGTGTATGTATGTGGATTATTTATTTTGGTGTGCTTGTGTTGTGTGTATGTTTCGTGAAACAGCGATTTTTTTCCCTGGGAAAAAATTCACTATTCTGAGTGTTCGATGTTATCACATTTCGAAATTCCAAGTTCGAGCTTATGGTGTTCGATATTTTGAAATTTCAATTATGTGATATAGACGCAAATTCTAATAACCTTTGCATAACTTAATCCAATGACAAATGCAAGCTAAGAATTATCTAAACTGTCCCTCAGATTCACTAATAATCCAGTTAGGACTTCATCACATCAATTGCTGGTGCACTAATCACGGTCTCACTATAAACACAAAGAAATCTAGTCACCTCTGATAACACCAGTGCTCCTGCACAGTATCACATACATGGAGCTCACCTTAAGACTGACGTCATGATCAAGGATTTAAGAATTTAAGAAACTTCCACAATGATTTCTTCTTAAATCAGCAGATCTTCAATATTCTCAGACAGTCATTCTTGCTCTCTCATCTCATCTTGTCTGTTATGGGTTCTCGTTTTGATCCCCATCCATCCTATTTCTGATTTACTCTCTTCTCATTCACCCCTTTATGGAATACAATGCTCCATTTGGCATGCATAGTTCTGAATAGTTCTCCCAACTAGAAAGACCTCAATGTTTTTCAACAAACAAATCTAATGTTTAATTTTTTTTCTTATTTGGGTAAACTAGAAACACTCTCCTTATTTTCTGTGACCTGTAGAGAACTGCATGGTGGTCCGGGCCTTGCCTTCTAAGCTATGTCAAACCCTAATTTCTGTGACCTTCTTTTTCTTAAAAAGAAAAACTCCTAAGTTCCACTTGCATATAAAAAAAAAAGATCTATGAAAAAGTATTAGCAAGTCCTGATTCAGGGATAAATTCATCACCTAACATCTCCCTCTCCTATGGAACATGTTACCCCTGCATATTAGACAGTATAAAACTTTAGCAGCATCAAAGCTTCAGTTGCATGCATGGATGGGTTCATAAGGTCATCATTTATTCATTCATCATTTAGGTCAGAGGGCTGTTTAAGAATGCTGATATTAACTGTGAGTCACACACCTGTAAACCAAACCAATTATATAAATTATGTTTCCATACTGTAAGAGATTCAGATTCCCTTATGTCTACAGGAAGCTTATTCCATAAACATGGAAGAATTTGATTGATGTAATTCGCTCTTCATGAAGGATTTTGAATTTTTGCTTTAAACAAACTACGTTTCTGAGTTTTAATATTATTATTAATGTTGAAGTCAAACATAGACTGGTTCACATAAATGTATCCCTGGAGTCTAACTATGTCAGACTAAAGACTATCTCATCTCAACCTTCCCAGCTCCTTTTCTGCCACTCTTTTCCTCACTTTTCACCAGTTTCTCACAATTTCCCTTCCTGCTAACATAATCCAAGCTAAAATACTCTTCTTCTGAACTACAGGCTTACTTGAAGGGTTACTTTTTTCACCTGTGTCATTATTGGCTAAACCTACAAAGTCTGATACACTGTTGGCTTAGTATAAACCTATGAAACTACGAATCTATAAGTTAAAATGCTGAAAACACAGACACAAATGGTCAGAACTCAACTGACTGTATCCTACTCATTACTCCATTCAATAGAAAAATACAAAAGTAGAACACTTCCCAACAAAGTCAGCCAATCTATACAAATCCCACAGCTCTGTACTGCTAAATTAAGTCACTATGCCAATGCAAAATGTAGCAAAACAAACACATCAATACTGCTCACATTTGCAGTTGCAAACAGTAATTTCCTAGTCTAACATACAACACAAAACACTGTTGCACCTCTACAGCCTCTACAATCCTGCATCTCTAAATATACTAACTCTCAGATTGCACAACAAAATGTCCACTGTGATGGACAGACCTTTTACATTAGCCACTTCATCAGATGCACACACTCAACTCAGTTGTGGTTGCCACAATGTCACTTGACCAGTAGTGCAATGAATAACCTAAAGGCAGTCCGCATCTATATATATTATGTCTGTGTTTATATATATATATATATATATATATATATATATATATATATATATATATATATATATATATATAAATATGTGTGTGTGTGTGTGTGTGTGTGTGTGTGTGTGTGTGTGTGTGTGTGTGTGTGTGTGTGTGTGTATGTGTGTGTGTGTAAAAAGTATATAAATAATTGTAATGTTGTGTCAGTTCTCATGAAGTTACAAACATCCTGTTAACGCAGCATGTATCTATATCTCAGTATATCTATCTATATCTATATATGTATATATATTTATATTTGGGTGGCCATGGTGGTACAGTGGTTAGCGTCTCCTCACAGCAAGAGGTTCTCCGGTTCAATTCTTGGCTGGGGTGCCTTCTGTGCGGAGTCTACATGTCCTCCCTACAGTCTCATGGGTTTCCTCCGGGAGCTCCGGTTTCCTCCCTCATTCCAAAGACATGTAGTAGGTGGATTGGACACTCTAAATTTGGCTGTAGGTGTGAGTGTGTGTGCAACTGAGTGGTACAAATGAACTACTTCAGCAGGGCTAGCCACCTAGAGGTGTAAACCTTGGCTCGAGACGATTGTCACTGTTGAAGTGGCACCCCGACCCCATATGTAAAATGGGAAAAAAGGCTTGAGGATGGATGGATAGCATACCTCTCAACTTCTTAGAGCAAGAAATCTGGACAAAGCAATAAATAAAACTGGGACAAAGGCCCAAAAATAGGGACAATTTTTAAATATTGCTCTTACAAACTTGGAAGGTTGATAGAATAGCAGGTTTTGCATTAGATTGAAATTTCTGAAAGGTATGAAGTCTGAAACTCAAATGTCTCTCTTTATTTTCTAATTTCAGTCTTTAATGATTTCCCACTAACTTGCAAGAAAAACAGTTTTATGAAAAATGGGCCAAAAATATGAGACAAAAATCTGGACATTCTGTGAAAATTGGTATAGTTGAGAGGTGGATGGATATATATACATACAGACCACAGGAAAAAGTAATACTTGCCAGTAGCAAAGCTTCTCACTGAGAATCCTAAAAAAATCATGAAAAAGAACCATGTACTCTAGACAAGCTTTATCCTAATTTTTTAGGATTCTCAGCCAACAGCTTTGTTGCTGACAAATACCAGTTTTCCATGTGGTCTATTGTTTTCCTTTATGGGATGGTGATGTCTTATCCCCCTAAAGCTGGACAACTATTGTGCCTCAAAACCAAGGATCTGTGCTTTATGTGTATATATATATATATATATATATATATATATATATATATATATATATGTGTGTGTGTGTGTGTGTGTGTGTGTGTGTGTGTGTGTGTGTATATATATATATATATATATATATATATATATATATATATATATATATATATAGACATAACACTCTTTATATATGGCAGGAACATGCAGTTATATTATATAAGTTATAGTATAGCATAACCCTGAAAGTGAGGTTTTTATTCATTAGTAAACCAAGTAATCCAGTAGGCATAGATGCATCTTTTCATGGGTCACATGTGGGCACACTGGCTAGTTAAGTGTCTTACCCCGAGACACATACAAAGCAAAAAAAGAATGAGCGTTCATCAAGGACTTCCTCATCAAAGCTCAGTTAGTCAGGCTTACAGTTAGTGCCATGTATCACAGATATTTAAAAACTTTGTTGTGTAAGAGCGTAATTACTTACACGATCCAATCTGTTCCATGTATGGTAGTTCGGTGTTGCCTGAAATTTTTTGAGCTTTGTTGCTCAGGCTTGAAACCTCCTGAAGAAATAGCAAGACATTTTTATATGCCTTTTGCTGATTGCACCTTCTCTGCAGTACAGGCTTATGAAAATGACAATAACACTGTAAGGGCATACGGGGCACACAGGGGATGCAGGGGGCACTTGCCAAGTCATCAAAAATCTTTGTGTTTTACTTTCTGTTGTATGTGCCCATAAACTGTACAGTTGTGGATACATATATTTTCATGTAGTTTCTGTCTGGAAAGTGTGACATGATGTCTGCTGTTAATGAGGCATAGTGGTTCTAGTTAGTTAAGGCTGATAGATTTAATGGCTTTTAACAAAGGGGTTCAGAAATTGTTCCTAATATCTGGTGATTTCACAGACAGTATTATTTGTAAGATGGTGTGTGATTGCAGCCTCAAGCATGGGGGGTATCCCTCACATATTTTATTTTTCATTGGCAGTCTCTTTGGTATATCAGACTTAGTCAAACAGACTTTGCTGAAATATTCTTTGAAATGTCGAACCACATCCAGGTGAGACACTTTTCATTTATGATCCCCAAGAAACATTAGATACATTCTAAGTTTGCTAATTATTTTGCCCAGTGATTTACCTGAACACATGTGAGACTGAGGTTTATGTATAATGCATTACACCACTTACCTGAAGGCATTAAGGTGGTGCACTAGTTTAATAGACTTAACACTGCTATGTCACAGACCTTGGTTCTCCTGTGACTGGGAACCTTCTGTGCTGAGTCAGTATGTCCTTTTGTATCAGTGTGACTTTTCCCCAGTTGTTTCAGTTTCCTCCTACATTACAAACACATGTTGCAGGTGAACTGGCATTTCTTCAAACTGCCTGTTGGTGCATGTGCCAAGAATGCGGAAATAGGACTGGTGCGTGTGTGGGGGTGTAGATTGGTATCTTATCCAGAATGAGTACCTCTACTTTGTGACTTCTGGGGTTGGGTCCAACTCCCCAGAACCCTGAAACTGATAAAACAGAATCAGGCAATGACTGAATGAATGCATGAATGAAGGTGTCTGGCACAAATCATTTTCATTTATTTCAGTACCAAGATATGTGGCTTATGTAAAGAATCCCACATGTTCTCCGATATTCTTATATAGACAATTTAAAGACTTGCTCTGCATTGCTTTCCTGTAAGTAGTGCAGGTCTCTCTCCTTTGTGTTATCAGAGACATATATACTAATGGTAGTTAATCTCATATGCAGTACATACATGGTACACAATGGCCCAGTACTGCTGTTTACATACAGATATTTCGATGTGCAAACTGCCCAGTGCTCCATATGCAACTGTTGTGAAAACACTACAGCCTTTACCCAAAGGAGAGTTACAGCCTAGGAAGTAGCACTAATCTGTGATTCACATATCCTAACTAACTAATTCATGCTCAGCCTCTTCCACTTCATAAACAGGACCAGTATTTTCGATTACCTTTACAGTTTTAGAAATATTATTTACTCAAGTCCTGTGTGACTCCTTTGATCTAAGTGTACAAATGTCATGTTTGATTAGAACTACACTTGAAACCATATACAACTACTGCCATTGAGTCACTGCTCTGTATACTAGGGGAATAGTTTCTTTTCCTGAAAGATCAACAACAGAAAAAAAGGAGAGAAAGAAAATACCAAAATAAAAATCAATAGTCTTTACTGGGCATATTTCCAGTTTAACAAGCTGAATTGGCCTAATAAAATATTCTTTGACATTTAGCTAATAATATGTTTCCAGTTTAGATTTGCTTTATCTGAATTCTTGTGCATTTTTGTTTACATAAATCAAAGACAAATAAAACAAAATATTGAGACGTTTCCAGTGTGTGTGAATAATAGGAAAAGTAATGAAAAAATGTAACATAAAACTATCTACTTGATTTAAAAGTCACAATTCAGTTACTGCTTCCTAGCTATGACATATGCATTGTCTATGTCATCTTCTAATGTAAATTTGAAGTAAGATTTATTTAGCAGATTTCTATTAGCAGTATTATATCAAACATCTCTGCTGATATGGGAAAAAGAAGAGATATCCGAAATTCACATTTTTGTAATAAATAAATACGTACAAAATAAACCACTTCTTTTTTTTTTCCAAATGTCAGGTCAGAGAATTGCAGGGTTTCTATCAATTACCTCCATCATCACTCCATTTGAAGGCTTGTCAGCACAAACATATTTCAAAGGATTAGATCCGACTCCATTACAACACTTCTCGCTGTTTGGAATAAGTTCATTCCCACAGCATTTTACTAGCAGCAGATCATTCTCTTTAATGTGAAGCTTCAACTCAGCTGTGGGGTCAGAGCAACATATAGCATCTGACCTCGTCACATACTCCTGTCCACAAACAAAACATCTCTGCAGGCAAATAAAATCATGTACATTCTATTGAAACCAGTTGGCAAAACAAGAATAAAGGATACATATTTTTTTATTTATATTGAGACATTACACAAAACAAAGTTATAGCCCAGTCTTCCTTTACTCTGTTTTAAATGCCTGGTGGTTTTAGATTATTTTTATTATGTTCAATAACTCATTTTACTGTTTTGTCTATCTAGTTTATGTTTTAAAATGAGGCACTAAAATCTTATTGTGTCACCGATCAAAATTCATTATAAGAACATTGATCATTTATGTGAATTACAAACCTTAACTTGATTGCATATTTAACACTAAGTAAATGCTCTATTCAGAATTTGTATAAACTACTAAAAGATTTTGATCAGCAGGAAATGTCAGTATTAGTCAGGACACTTAACTACACTTTGTTTGGTAAACATTATGATGGTTAAAGGCACACTGGAAAAATGCAAACTGTATAATTGTAAATGCAGTATGAAAATGTGTGTGTGTGCGTGTGTGTGTGTGTGTGTGTGTGTGTGTGTGTGTGTGTGTGTGTGTGTGTGTGTGTGTGTTTCTTTCAGTGAACCTTAGAACAAGTTTAATTTTCCTCTCCTGTACCCCCATACGGGTGGGGAACACCCCAAACTTAAATATACCTACTCAGAAGTCACACAACAGTGGAGAAAAGGGAATTATCCATTACTGGAAGTGCTTCAGTGAAACATTTTTGCTGAAACGGCATTCAGAGAAAGCATTGTTGATAGAATGACGTTCATATATATGTGTGTGTGTGTGTGTGTGTGTGTGTGTGTGTGTGTGTGTGTGTGTGTGTGTGTGTGTGTGTGTGTGTGTGTGTGTGTGTGTGTGTGTGTGTGTCTGTCTGTTGTGGATAAAGTGACATCATTTCTGCAGAATCCCATTTCAGTGAAAATATTTCACTGAAATCACTTTCAATGAAGCTTAGAACAAGTTTAATTTTCTTCTCCTGTACCCCCATATGGGTGGGGACCTCCCCAAACTTAAATATACCTACTTAGAGGTCACACAACAGTTGAGAAAAGGGAATTATCCATTACTGGAAGTGCTTCAGTGAAACATTTTTTCTGAAATGGCATTTGGAGAAAGCATTGTTGATAGAATGACGTTCATATATGTGTGTGTATATGTGTGTGTGCGCGCGTACGCGTGCGCGCACGCATGTGTGTGTGTGTGTGTGTGTGTGTGTGTGTGTGTGTGTGTGTGTGTGTGTGTGTGTGTGTGTGTGTGTGTGTGTGTGTGTGTGTGTGTGTGTGAATGAGTGCACCTCCCAACAGACTAGCATCCTCTCAAAGATCAGTTCCATGCCTTATCACTTGTCAGGATAGGATCATTTTTCTGTGATCCTAAAAGGATAAAGCTTGCACTAGACAAAATAATGAATAAAAAACCATGAATGCATTGAAGTCACTTTGGGTATCCCTCCTCATTAGTCTTTGTATAAGTATCTTCTATCAATAAAATTCTTGTCAATCTCCAGATGTTGTTAGATATAGACAAGTGAAATTAGAATAATGAAACAGAAGAATATCAAATGATGTAAAGATGAGAAAAGTATGGTTATTTCCATTTGGCAATTACTGCTGCTTTCTTCAGTAAGAACACCTGGTATTATTGATATTGTAGTACATGGAGTGCATTGCTTACACTCTGATTATGGGAAAAAAGGGAATTGCTGCTATACACCTGTCTGATGTTAAAGACGTACATTGTTTTATGCACATCTTACAGCTGTTATGAGCTTTCCTGACACTAAACCATACACAGAGGCTGAGAGAGAGAGAGAGAGAGAGGAGGAGAACATAAAGTAGATTTAAAAAGCTGTAAAACACTTCTTATTGACAGAAGTTTTCTCAGCTTTTATAGTTGTTAGTCCTTTAGATAGAGTACTTTTGTGTAATGTCTGCATGGCAACATTAATTGTTTTACAGCTTTTATAGCTGTTAGTCCTTTAGAAGGAGTACATTTATGTACTGTGTATATGGCAGCATTAAGTGTTTTACAGCTGTCATTGTTGTAAGCCACTTCATGCTCCTGCACCTTTTTGTTACTAGTATTACATCGGAGCACCTGAAGATCCATGTGATACAAAGAATTGACTGTAACTAAGAAGCTATGTGTTTTTGACACAGATGTCAAGATTAATCTCTGAAGCTTTGTTCTCAATGTGATTTTTTACATCCATGTCTCAGGTACATAACAACTTGGCTATGATGGGAAACCTATTCATAATCCTCTATCTTATAATCACCTCTCCTATTCTGTAACACTGTTTTAACATATAACTGCTAGTATCACACGTGGGTATTATGGTCAAATGGTTGTAAGTACTAAGCCGAGAACCTGGAAACAAAAAAACAAAATGCATGTGCTAGTTACAAAATAGGAAATATCAGAATGTACAGGATTATGATTGGGTTGCTGATTACAACTCACTTATTATGTCTTTGAGACATTGATGCCAAGAAATTACTTTAAGAGTGAAGCTTAGCATCCATGCTGATAACATATAATATGTAGTTATGACAGGCGACTCGCTCATATCTTTCTAGTACATTGAGATTTAACTTCTTCATGTACTACAAATTAGTCAAAAGAAATATGATTAAAAAAAAAAAAAAAAAAACTATGTGTTGTGTTGGCTTTAAAGCCAGTAAAGCAGTGGGGGCATCATACATATTTCCTGTGTAAGGGAGGCTGTTTAATTCAAAATGCCTTGTATAGTTTAACAGACAGCAGGTAGAAATGGAATTTAAAGGAAAGCCAATTCTACCAGCTGCTGCCGTCTGCTGGTCAATGCTGTCTGCTTTCAGTGCCGACTTGACCTTAACAGCATGTAGGGGGTGTTTCACAATTGTTAAACACACTCTAAACTTTGTTAAGGTTGGATCTCATGCTATAGCAGTGCTGAACCAGGTTGTAATTTATTCATTTTTTTTGCATAATCATGGTGCTCCATGTACTACAAAATAGAAATTCCCTAGTGACACATTCCTATGCTGCATAGAAATAACATTTTATTACCTACAAAGAGTACTGTTAAGGATTCAATGTATTATACTGGTATTTATTTTCAATTACATGTGAATGTTTACATTCTTAGTATAATGTTATATGTTACTGTGTTAAGAGAATGCTTGGAACAGAACACATGCCTCAGTAAGGACAGGGTCACCGAATCTGTTTTTTTAGATAATAATAGGAGTGGAAGTAAGAGGAGGGAATGCATGTAGTATTTGATCCTAATTTAATATTTAAGGTTTTCAAGTTCCTACATCCTAATACCATATAGTAATTGAGAGACACTGTAGTTAAATAACATAGTTTATAGACTTAAGAAACTGAGAAGAAAAATTCTAATGACTTGCAAGCATATTTTTCTTTTAGTGTGCACATATTCTTCATATGCAAAACATATACATATAGCACTGATTGCATCTATATATTTACAACTGCAGATAGATTGAGTGCACAACTTAAGTGGTCCTATGGTCTTAAATTTCTTTTTCACATGTCATTTGGGATAAATCACTTAAACTACAATGAATAAGCCCTTCAGTGTATATGGCTGCTGTGGTTTATTTTGCCTATCATGTCTACATCTAGTCTAATCTGGTATAAAAGCAACTCTGTACGGCAGTTGGAGAAGAATGCTGCTATCATGTTTTATTTGAGATTTCGGCTACTGGCTAAGGCTCTTAGTACTCCCACAATGCCTTTATTAGGCAGTGTCTCAAGGACAAAATTCCCAAAGTAAAAACTCCATCTAAAACCAACCTCAAGGTTATGCTGCTAAACATTAGGTGTCTCAACACAAAACTACACTCACTGGAAACAGTCCTCACCTTGGAAGATGCACACATTTGTGCAGTCATGGAGACCTGGTTCAAAGCTGTGGACAGCACCTCAGCCATACTGGGTTACACCTCCTTCCACATGTTCAGACCTCAAACTGAAGGCAAGAAAACTAAAGGAGGTGGTGTAGCAATAGTCATTAAAGATAAATGCACCTTCAGATTGGTTAAACACTATGATTCCCTGGAGACACTTCAGGTGCAATTAACTGTTGGTAGGACATCTATTCAAATCATTGCCAGCTACAGGACCCCTTCTATGAATCAGGACACCCACTCTGCCTATTTGGATCTACTTGAGTCTATCAAGATGCACCCAAACAACATGGTTTTGGGCGACTTTGACTATCCATCCATTCACTGGGTAAATTACTCATGCTCAAACTCACTTGCGCAAAAGTTTCTCAACTCCGCTAACTCCAGTGCCCTGAACCAGCTGGTTGCACCTCCACAAGGGGTGCCAACATCCTGGATCTGGTGTTTACCAATATGAGGTACCACTGTAACACCCCCATTGTGAGGTCCTCCCTGGTGAGATCTGACCACAAATTGGTTTCATTCAAAGTAACTATCACCCCCCCCCACATCAGCAACTAAACTAAAAAACTTCTCCAAAGCAGATTATAACCTCTTACGGGATAGTATAAATAGCTTCACTGCACCTCCTATCTGAGATGTAACTGGCAACTATGCCAAACCCTTCATAAATGCTTTATACAAACACCTGTATAACTCCATTGACTCAGCCATTCCTGATAAGATCAAAACAAGCTCCTCAAGGAAGAGCAAACCTACCCGGTGGACAACTGCCATTAACAGGCTTTACAATAAGAGGAAGAAATTGCTTTCTAAGAGTAAGAGGGAGTGAGCCCTTCTAAACTGTAAACACTCCCTCCTCAGCTTAAACAAGCAAATAAGACTTCTTGTGAAGTCCTCCAAAGCAAACTATGAGTCCAAATTAGCTTCCTCAACAAAGGGCAACCACAAGGCATTCTATAGTTATATCTGTAACCTAAAAGGAAAGGTCTAGATTTGTGCTGAACTGGTAGTTAATGATACCACATATACTGAGCCTGTGGACATAGCTAACCTGTCGGCCAACAAGTTCTGTGAAAACTTGACTCCCCTGTCCCCACACACATACCCCATGACATCCCTACCATCTGTCCCCTACCTTGTATCTCTAAAGAGCAGGTTGTAAATGTCGTCTTTAAGGCCAAAAACACAACATCTATGGGACCTGATAACATACCAGACTGCATGCTACATGGGTTCCAACATGAATTAGCAACACTACTGGGTACTCTTTTCAATCATAGTCTAAGCACCAGCTTCATACCAGCTGAATGGAAAACAACCACCATTATTCCCTTGCACAAAAACGGTGTTTCCATTGACCCTGGGAACCATAGACCTATTAACCTAACTAGCCTTATCTGTAAGGCCATGGAGGGAATCATCATGGACCTTAGCAACAAATATATAGGTAATCTCCAAACACTTGACCCTACTCAGTTTGGATTTTGTCAAAGGGAGATCATGCCTATTACACCTGATGGACTTCTTTGAGACAGTCACCAAGGCCCTGGATGAGGGGAAATCTGTGCATATAGCCTACCCGGACTTAGCCAAGGTGTTTGACACTTTCCTTCACTCAGGCATCATTGACAAACTCACCCAACTAGGCATCAACCCTTATATCATTAGATGGGTCACTAACTGGCTCACTGATAGAAACCATAAAGTCAAAATATGGAAATCCACCTCCACCAACAGACCTGTAACCACTGGTGTTTCACAGGGATCAGTCCTTGGACCTCTACTGTTTGGAATCTATTTCTCCAAAGTACAAGCTAAAACTAAAGGTCTGTGGCTGACAAAGTTTGCTGATGGCTGCAAACTGGGAGCAGTCATAGAATCTCCAAATGATGTCAACATCCTACAAGAGAGTCTTACACAAACAAATGATTGGTGCCAAAGTCATGGCCTTAAACTCAATGCAAAAAATGTATTATAATTCCTTTAGGTAAAAGCGATGTTCCTGCTAACTACCACATCAACAGCAACACCATGCACTCAGTGGTGAGAGACATGGGCACACAGGTTGACAGAACCTTACCTTTGACCACCATGTCTCCACAGTGATATGAAGGGCACTCTATATTGCTCATCTCATAAGTAAGGGCATTGCCTCCAGAAAAAAAGAAGTTATAACCTCCCTGTACACTTCCCTCATCAGGCCAATAATTGAGTAATACACCCCTTTTTGTATGTACCTTTCCAAGCACCTGTAGCAATGGAGAAACCACAGACATTCCTCACAAGGAAAATTCAAGGTCTTCAGCATCTGTCCTATGGGGAATGTCTGAAATCACTGTAATTTTATTCTGTTTTATACAGACTACTCAGAGGTGATCTCTGCCTTGTATATAAGGAAATCTCTGATCCTGCTTTATTGGAAATACTGCATATCTGTAAGTCAAGTGATACATGGGTTACTCACTCTAATGACCTAAACCTGGTATGTGACATCAATGTAATCTGCCAGAGGAACAGATTTGTCTCCCAGAGGTTACCACACCTTTGGAACAGATTCCCACTTCATGTCAAACAGAGCACCTCATTGGCCCTCTTCAAATGCAATCTGGATCCTTGGATGGGTGACCAAAAATTCACCTCTGGGGTTCCACCTGTGTCCCTCTTGGAAAGGGGCAGTAGGTGCTGATCATGGAAATAACGGTAAGAACTTGGCTAGGCTTGTAAGGGCCCTAAGCCCCTTAGCCTAGTAACTTCATATGATCCTATGATACTACGATCCTACTTGTTCATTTTTTTAATCTATGAAACCACAAAATATGCATTTTTGTGCATCTGTGAGTGTATGCATGTTTGTGTGTGTGTGTGTGTGTGTGTGTGTGTGTGTGTGTGTGTGTGTAAGTGTGTGTGTGTGTGTGTGTGTGTGTGTGTGTGTGTGTGTGTGTGTGTATGTGTGTATTTTCATGGTGTTTTATTTTATTTATTTCGTCTTATAGGTGTTATATTATCCATTTTCTAGCACACACTTTATTCTCTTCAGGGTCATGAGGGAAGCAGACCTTCTTGGCAAGCAGTAGGTGTTCAGCAGAGAAGCAACTAGCTCCCCTGATGCAGACACTGCCTCTCATTTTACAAAACAGACTAATAAAGTCTAGTGATAACCTTGTAAAAAGAAGAGATTTTCAATTATCAAAGTGGAAACCTTTCTATTAGATGGATCTGATGAAGCTTAGGTGAAAGTGTTTTCTTTAATATAGTTCTATTACTGGAGCTCATAGTGTGTTGTCTTGCTTTGTTTGTTAGTCGTTAAAAATAGAAATAAATCCTTTTAACCAAGAATGAGGTTTTACAGGCTGCTGAGCTGGTAAACCCTCAGAGGTCTTTCAGGAATATTCAAATAAGGGACTAACCTCTAAGCTTTGGGATTAGCTGTTTATTTTTTCCTCCATGGAACCTCCCACCATTGCCTGTAACTGCCTTTAAATAACTGAATGTAATGTATTAGAACAAGAACACTCATCCATCTACCTGCTTAACTGAATAAACTACTGGAAACTTTAACGAGGTGTCTTTATTCCTCCCACAGGGAGGGTATCAGAGAGAGAGTCTCATAGATTTGCTAACTAAAGTGATTTTATCTGGACTAATCCTTTATACTCAGTCCCTCAGAACATACTATGAGTTGATACAGAAGGATTTTTCAGAGCCTGCACTCATTCCTCCTGTTCTGTCTACTTTACAGGATGTGTGTTACTGACTGTAATTTTCATGATAAACAGCTACCCTAAACAGGCAGAAAGGATGTATAGAGTTCCTCAGTCTTTTAAAATTTTGTATACTATTCTCAAACCCGACCCAGCAGCTATAGCTTTAATTGATCCTGCTGCTAAGCACTTATTTAATTCCAATCCTACTCTTTCTGATAAGGACTGGAAAATTATTGATAGGTGGGGAAAAAGTGTGTACTTCTGCAACTTATTTTCAGAACTTCAAATTGTCAGGGTCATATGTTAAATTTTGTTTTGACTAATTGTGAAAGTATGAACAATGTTTTTTTCTGCAGTTTCTTCTTGTGAGGAAAATCTGCTTTAAATAATTTAGTTTCTTCTGTTGCACAGGTCACTACTCATTGTTTGCAGTGTGTTCTTCCAGGGCTATGGCTACTGTTACTGTTTTGAGGGGGGTTGCATGGCTGCATTCTCAGAACCTCCCAGATGATGTTAAAAATGAGATTTTAAATTCTCTATCGGAATTGTTTGGCCCCTCTTCTGCAGACATGATCAAAAAAGCTAATCCAGGGAATCTCTAAGATTTTCCAGCCCTTCTTTTCCAAATTTCCAAGAGATTTTCTATCTCCTCATCCAATTTTGGCAAAAGACAGAATAAACAGCCTCAAAAAATGCAGGTAAACAGATTTTTAAGAAGAAATGGCAAGTGTGTTTCAAAAGGAAGCCTTGAATCTCCCAAAACCAAAGACAGTCCAATAAGTATGAAATAACTGTTCAGGAGACCTTATGAACCCTTCCTACCCTGGCCCCTTTTTTCTTCCATTCTCTTTGGCAACAAATAGTTCCAGACAAATGGGTTCTGAAAATCATTCATCAAGGTTACAGATGGCCATGGGAGGAAAGTCTTTCTTTCCAGGGGATCATTCTTCATCCTTCAGACCAAACTATTTTTGTTTCCACTCGTTCTTCACCACATGCTGTCCCAAGCAGTGATGGAAAAATGTCCTCCTTCCTAGGTGGGGAAGGGTTTTTATTCAAGAATATTCCTACTTCCAAAGAAAGAAAGAAAAAAAATGCTTGGACACCATTTCTAGATCTTTCTTTCCTAAACCTGTTTGTGATAGTGCTCAAATTTAAAGTGATGTCACTTCACTATCTGTTACCTCTTCTTTCAAATTTCCTGACAACACTAGACTTAAAAAGATGGGTATCATGACATCCCCATTCATCCATACTTCAGATGTTTATTTAGGTTTTGCTTGTCTGGGTCATACCAGTTCTCAGCCTTACTCTTTGGACTATCCATTGCACCAAGAGTGTTCACAAAGTATCTAGCTTCAGCTATAGAGCATGGCAGGCTCCAGAGAATCCATATTTTTCCATATTCCGACAAATTGCTTATCTTTGCAGTTTTTTTCAACATGTTGGGAATCTGTCTCTCTCTCTCTCTTGGGTGAGAGACCTCTTACACAAGCTGGGGCTCCATGAGAACATACAACGTTTTTCTTGACTCCTTTGCACAGGATTGTATTCCTGGTCACTTCGAGGAGCTTTTCTTCCACAGGAAAAAAAAAAATAGATCTTTATCTAGATCTATTTCTAAGATTTTCCACTCATACTTTGGTCACCGTGAGAGAATTCCTCAGGATTTTGGGTCTCATGGGATCTATAAGTCTCATAATACCCCAGGCAGGACTTCACATGAGAAAGATAGACTGGTATCCAAAATCTCTTTGGTCCCAGCATCAACACCCTTTATCATTTCAAATCCCAGTTCTGGGGTTTGTCAGAAGATAAATCTTTTGGTTGAGATAACAGGTATTCTTAAATCCAGGTGTCCCCTTCTCTCTCCCTGTCAACCTCACCACAGATGCTTTGGAATTTGCTTGGGAAGCAGATTCAGGATAGATAAAAGTGCAGGGGGTGTGGGGCACCAAGGACATACACAAGCACATAAATAACAAGGAGATTTTTTTTATTTTATTTTACATTTGTTAACCGGGAAAGTCCGACTGGATACATGTCCATTTTCAGCGGAGGCCCGGGGACAAAAGCTCCACTTTAAAAAAAATTAGTAACACTTAAAATGCAGATTACAGAGGAATCTAGAACATTTAACAACAAACAGTGACAAATTCAAATTAAGGTTCAGTTTAGATAAGAAATAGAAAACATTGTTGGTGATGGAATAAATATACAGAGAAAACAATCACATAAGAGAAGTGTATCTAAATGAAAAAGGATTTTCAGTTAGAAAGTAAGGATGATGGGTAAGAGAAGGTAGGTTAGGTAAGAAGGAGTTTATTTAGTATGCACAGAATAATAAGTTATTTTCCTGATAATGGAAATTAGAGACATATAAAGGAGTAAAGAAATATATCATATGAGTGTGTGGGAAGAAAATAAAAGGATAATCACCTCTGTGAGCTACGTTTGGTTTAATTGTGTCTTGGTATATTTTGGGTTAGTCAGGGTTTAGACATGGACATAGCCAGGCTCTGTGCATGTGTGTCTTTAGAGATATTTTGAATTGAGACAAGGAGCTGTTAGTGGTTAGTTCAGCAGGAAGGGAGTTCCATTGTTTTCCAGCAGAGTTGGAGAATAAGGAATCTCCGGCTGAGTTGTTGGCTTTGGTCGTTTGTACTAGCATTCTGCTCGATGAGCGGAGGGATGCTAGGTTGTTATAGGCGGTAATAATTTTAGTTAGAATCGGGGTACTGGTAGGTTGGTAGAGGATTTTATGAATAACTATGAGTTGGTTATAGTATATATGATTGGGTAGTTCTAGCCAGCCTAATTTGTGAAGATTATGACAATGGTGGGTTCTGTATGTGGAGCCTGTGGCAAATCTTGCTATATTGTTATAGCAGCTGGTGATTTTGTTGAGGTTTGATTTAGATAGATTTGTGAGGATGGGTGAGGCATAGAGAAGGGATGACAGAAGATGTGTGCGAGCTATGGCAGTTCTGGCAGTTGGGGTTAAGGATTTCTTAATCCTATACATGGAGCCTATTCTTTTGTTTGCTGTTTTTATGGTTTTGTCTATATAGGCATCGTAATTCAGATTGTTATTAATGATTATACCTAGTAGTTTAGTGCAAGGTTCAGGAGCAATTATGGTGCCATTGTTAGAAGAGACTAATTATTGGTGGTGTTAGCGTATGGGTGGAGGAGAAAAGTAGTAGTTTGGTTTTGTTTGGGTTCAATAAGAGACAATGATTATTAAGCCAGTTCTCTACTTTGTTGAAGGTGGTTTGGGATAGGGATTGTAATTCTGTGGGAGTGGAGGCAGAGCAGATTAGCATAGAGTCATCTGCATACTGTATACAAGTTGCATGTGGGATAACTTTGGGCAGGTCATTGATGAATATAGAGAAAAGGAGGGGACCCAGAATAGAACCTTGGGGTACTCCAAGAGTGACAGGTAAAAGGGGGGATAGATTGTCTTTCCACAGGACAGCTTGTTGTCTACCGTACAGGTAAGAGTGGAACCAGTTGATTACTGAGTTATCTACGGACAGTGATTTGAGGGAGTCTAAGAGTAGGTGGTTGTTAAATAAATTGTTAAAATCAGACTGTAAAAATCATTAGGCATTTTTAAAATGACAGTCAATAACAGACAGTAATGCAGGAAACTCAAGTATCTAATTTACAAATACTCTAATGTACATTGAACCACCTGACATCTTTATATGTTTTACAATCAGCTTTTGCCCACTGTTTTCAAATCTTTTTCCCATGAGAATATTACAGCCTTGCAAGCACCTGGTCAGTCACAATGTCCTATGCAGCCTCCAATCATATGTATATTATTTACTATTATATTAGTAAAAGGCAAAAAAATGCATTTACATATTACTATATTTTATATTCTATATATTTATATATATATATGTTATATATATCTAAACCACACACATTATATATATCTGAATGAATGAATATTTTTTCTAACATTCTCCCTCCTGTTAATGCATTTCATTCTATTTGAAACATAAACACAACATCATTTTCATTAGCCTTTTTTTTTTTTAAGGACTTTTAGCTAAGTAAGTCATTTATTTTATATTTTAGAAAAAGCATTATTTGAAATTAATTTTTTAATTTCAACACTTATATATCAACAAATTTTGATTAATCTTTCATGCAAATTTTACAGTAAACCCACACAAATAGCAATTAAATGTTTAATAGGATGGAACCCCTCCCAAACAGATTCTGGAAAAAAAGTCGTCAGTGGGGTTTGGGTCTGGTTTAGTCATTGCTGATTGATTATTTGTCTCGTGGCGATCCTCAGGGATAAAAGCACAGCATTCTTCTTTCGTGTACCACTCTTGCCGCTGATTTTGTAGCACAACAGTTCTTATTGCATTCAGTTTATCAGTCGACAGCTTCCTCAGCTCCCAGATCGATTTGACTGCTCCATAGGCTGGTGGTATTTCTGCCCTGGATATAACACTGTTGCCCAAGTCCATATGAGTCAATTTACTTTTGTCTTTCACTGAATTATGGTCTTTTCAACCAGCTTCGATTTTACCAACTGGATTCACAGGTTTTTACTGGACCTTCAGATTTTCGAGCTGTTTTCGTATCTTACCCAAAGGTAATTCTGCAGTATGTCTTATTGCTGAAACCAGATAACCCAAAAACAACTGCCGGACCAATTCTCAGGTAACCATTTATATGCCTTTTTCCCACAAATAAAATCATTACTTTGGTACTAATACGTGTTATTCCTGCATGAAACATTTTTCTATCCTTAATAGACAATTGCTTAGTTAAGACTGGATTGTTACATACTGCATTTAATGTAGTTTTCATTGAACTCAGATATGAATCATGGTTAGTATCACAAACAGTACCCCACTTTTGACTTTAATGTAACATTTATAAGACATTGTTATATTACCATTACTCCAGCCCACCTGTATCACTTTGTAGAAACATACAACACCTTTTTGTGTGACAGGTAAAAATAAAGCAATTTTGTCCTGTGATCTCACAGTTTCTGTATAAAAAAAACTTTCCAAAGTCTCATTTTATCCCCAGAGGGACAGTGGACATTACAGTCTTTTATATGCTGTTGGTATAGCTGTACAAACCCAGCAATTTGAAATGTGCATAGTTTTTGTATGCACAAGCTTCATGGTTAGGTATGTGTTAAAGTTTGGATGCCAGTCTATAAACAGTTCATCACGTCTTCTCACTTTCACTTGTGTGGTTGAGTGCAGGGAAAACCACAATAAGAGAAAAATTGTCACACTTATAGTCAACAAATGCACAGTTAACAAAATAATTATGCAATAGTTCTTGCTCTGCTTTTTGTTTGCTTTACTCTTGGCCATTTATCAGTCACAAAGTTCTTATTCAGCTGAAAGTTTTTTTGTCTGAAAAAGAGTTAAACTGCAAAACAGATTTATTTATTAACAGTTTCTTTATATAATTAGCTAGTGAACTGTCAGCCTCCAGCTCTGCAGGCATGAGAGCTTTTTACTGAGGCACATAATATGCCCTTCCAAATACTACTTTAAAGGGAATCAAACCCTTTACATTTGTTACTGTTTTCATGCTTGGCAATGCTAGAGGTAAACAGCAAATCCAATTCTTCTGAGTCTCACTCATCAACTTTCTTAACTTGTTTTTTTTTAAATCTCATTGTACCTCTCCACCAGTCCTGCTGACTGTGGGTGGTAAGCACAGTGATTCCTTAAGGAAATCCCAAAAAAATCTCCCAAGTTGTTGAATTGTCTGATTGACAAAATGTGTCCCATTGCCAGTATAGATTCTTTCCGGTATGCCAAATCTAGGAATTATTTCCTTTGCCACTGTTGCTGCATTCGGATTCCTGGTTGGAAAAGCTTCTACCCATTTTGAAAACATATCTATGATCACTAAACAGTATTTCTTTCCTTCACATTTATTCAACTCTATGAAGTCCATACAAATAGTATGGAATGGATATGGTGGTTGTTTTAAATGCTCCTTGTGCATGGTGCTTGTTACAAGTGTGACAAGCTGCACAAAATTTTATTGTATAATTTATGTATCCATATGTTTGGAATATTTTATTTACTAACTGTACCATCCCCCCTGTTGAGACATGGCTCTGCCCATGGCTCAACAAAGCTGCATATCTAAATAAATTAGACGGCAATATTGTTTTTTTTTTTTTCCCTTTGGAAATGTACAGTCCATTCTCAAAAATTGCACCTTGTTTTACCCAGTTTTGTTTTTCTGCTTTTGTAGTAAGCATTTGCATTGTTTTTAACATGTCTAAATCTAAAATCTCAAAGGGTTGTAATTTTTCATTTAAAAATAAAGTTTTTGAGTCTGAGGCTGTTGCAGCTGCATCAGCTTGTGCATTACCTTTTGAAATTTTATCCTGTTGTTTTGTATGAGCTACACATTTACAAATAGCTACTTTGGTAGGCAACTGAATAGACTCTAATAGCTCCAAAATAAATTGCATGATTAATAGGTTTTTCACTGGATGTAATCATCCCTCTATTTTCTTTATTGTTGTGCAAACACATGCATTGTAGAAAAGCATACTGATTATCAGTATATATGTTCACTTTTGCCTTTTACTAAAATACATGCTCCTGTCAAAACTACCAGTTCTGCTGCTTGAGCATACAAGTTGTGTGGCAAAGTTTGTGCTTCTAGATTTTTAGTGTCTGTAACTACTGCATACCCCACCAGATTTTTCCCTGTAGGACCCCTTCTGCATGAGCCATCCACGTAATATGTCACCTCAGCATCATCCAAGGGCATATCTGTAAGATCTTGTCTAGGTAAAGCTAACTGTTTATATGAGGTTGACTCAGCAGTATGGTCATACATGAAAGATGTCTAGCAGGAGAAAGGTATGCAACTTTTTCTTGTAGCAGAATTATTGCAACTGCATGAGGCATTCTCAATGTGAGAGGGTGGAATAACACCACTGAGGCTGAAGCCTGCACTGCCATTGCTGCTGCAACTACTGCTTGTACACAGTGAGGCAAAGATTGCACCACTGGGTCTAACTGTGATGAATAGTAAGCTATGGGGCATTGCTTATCCCCATGTTGTTGCTTTAATACTGATGTCATGTACCATTGCTTACAATTTATGGTCTAAAAATTGTGATAATTTGGAAGTCTTAAAACTAATGAAGAAGCTATTCACTGCTTCAACCTGCAGAAAGTCATTTCTGCTTTTGTTTTCCATCGTAAAATAATTTGGTACCCAGCTTTAACAAAAATTAGTTGTACCTAAGAAAGACATTATTTCTTTTTTAGTTGTTGGTTTGGGTGCTTGCAAAATTGCTGTTTTTTTTTTTCTCTTTCCCATTATCTAGTATTTTACCTTTATTGAATATCACATATCCCAGGTATTTAACCTGTGTTTTTTTTCCCAAAGTTGTAACTTACTTTTGTTTACTTTGTGTCCTTGTATTACTAAAAATTTTAATAATGCTACTGTATTCACCCTGCACTGCTGCTGGGTGCTGCTAGCAAGATGTCATTTACATAAAGTAAAATTTGACTACCTTCTGGGGGGTAGACCCTGCCAGGTTGCTAGCCATTTTGTGCAAATATTATTGCGCTCTCACAATATCCCTGTGGTACCCTGAAATGTAAATGCAAACCAATATTGACTATCAGGATGTATAGGTATTGAAAAGAAAGCATTGCTTATATTTACCACAGTAAAATACTTCTGTTGTGGCTTTAAATAATTTAACAAGGTAAGGTATTACTGCATTATTTACAGCTTATAAATTTTTGCTTTTTAACAGGAAATAGGGTGTATCACATGGTGAATCAGGAGATTCTACGTAATGCTGCTTATTATAGGCTTAATTTTACTTTGCATTCTTTTCCAAAATGTATTGTCTTTTCTGTGGTCTAAAAGCTGACTTTGGGGTAATTGTAACTGGTCCTGCTGCTTGAATAAGCCCTACATTTAACTTGCCTGTTGACCACAGAGTTGTTGGAATTTTACACAAGGCCTCTTCTTTTCTTTTAATAAAATGCTAATCAGCTGTCCTTACTAGATTGCAAGTGTACAGCTGTATGTGTCTGTGTCAACCAATTCAGTTTTGTTTTTATATCCCTTGTCCTGACATTTCTAAATCAGTCTGTTTTCCCATTTTGTTACCTTTTTTTCTAAGTCTGCCCATTTAACACTTTTGTTTTTTGTCAAGCTGACATGTGGCAGTCTATTGGACTTATATAATTTTATGAACTCCTGAGGTAATGAACAGCTTACTACACTGTTTCCCTCAGTATCTCAGCATAAAGTTTGTAATATTAATTTGTCAGCAGGATTTTTACTTATATTTCTTATTAGGTCCTGGTGTGCTACAGTAGTATGGAGTACAATGTAACAAGTGCTGCTGATCAGTGTCAAGGGAGGGTACCTTACTGATGGCTACGTTTATCAGTTTGTTACTGCCCTGGACCAATCATAACTAGGTCCTGGCTGTACCAATAATAGGCTTTACCCTCTGATCACACCACAAAAGCATTCATTTGTCTTTGTGCTTCCATACCCTGCATGGTAGGAACTACTGCTATGCCAAATATTTGCACAAGGTCTCTTTCCAGTAAGTTTACTGGATATTTTTGCAGAAACTACAATTTTACTTTTCTGAGTCATACTTGAAACAGGGTCAGTTATTGCTATATTATGGGAAAGTGGTTCTCTGTATAGCTGTTCATTTGCTGCTTTTACTAATATATAATCAGGTGATTCAGAATGTTTTGGTATCTTGGAGGGGTGTATCAAAGTCCGTGAGTCACACAGGAATTTGACCTTTCTTCCCTCCACCAGAAGTGTTACTTCTGGTTTTGTATTTGCTAGGTAGAGCTCCAGGCTCAACAATGCTAAATCTAAAATTTTATTTTCATTTTTATCCTCTACATCTGTTTGTACTTCCTCTATTCCCACTACTACATTCACATTTTCTTTCTGTTTATTAACCTTTCCTGATGATTTTTGGTTATTACCACTATCATATAGTCAGTCCACATTTCCTTTATCTTCTGTCATTGCTTTCTTATTTTGTTTATAGTCCCTAGCTAGATGCCCTTTTACCTGACTGTAATACAACTTCAGCAGTGAAGACTTGTGCCTTTTTTATTAAAGTGTCTTTCAGTACGCCTAGCATACTCAAGTAAGGCTTGCAGCCTGCTTGTTCAGTGATCTATCATATGCCTTGTAATAAAGCTACTAACAGCGGGCAATGCAACCTTTTAAAAATGTATTTTTTTTAATTGTTGTTTTAAGCATTTTAATAATCTAGCATAATATCCATTTACTGTCTCATTTTCCTGTTGTATGCATTAATTAATGCAAGTCCAGTCTGCTCTAAGTTTTCATTTTTCAGAGATTCTGTCTGTCAGACCTTTTACTCTGTTGTCTAAAAATGTTTCAGAATTTTTAAGCTTTTGTTTTTTTACAATTTGCTTCCTCAATCCACCTATGTGCTTGAGGTATGCCTAGTTGGTGCTGTTTTTCTTTTGCCTGACGCCCTGCATCAGATTAAAGCTTGTTTAAGGAGTTTAACTAGTGAAAGTTTATTTAGTTTACTATTAAATTTATAGTTGTTAACACATTTTGCAAAATATCTCACATTATCTGCTTACTGCAATTGCATATGCTTCACATTATCCGTTAGGGGCGGATCTCGTGATCTCTTAGTGCACTGATCTCCCATGTCTTAAAAAGACTGTTACATAACCCTTCTCTTGTACCACGTGGTATCTTATTTCCCCATATCCACAGTAGTGTCTAGAATGACTGTTTACTTTGCTTTGTTATTCCCTGATCTATGACTCAAGATACAATACTTTGACTCTCTCTCTCCCTGCTATCACAAACCTTAGCAATAGCACAGTGTAACCTGGTCCCTGATCTAAAACAAAGACAAAGAGGGAAATTTTTCTTACCTGAGCCTCCCGCTTTATGACTGTCTTTTTTTTTCTTGGGGCCCAGTCTTCCGCTTTTTAGCCACAGATCAGAAAGTGGACAGCCTCTTTACACACAACAATTCAGTCGGAGGTCTTTTCACTTTAAGAAGAACCATTTTGTTTTGGCAGCTTCTCCTGCGCAGATTTATCACCACTCATGCACTCTGTGACCTGCAGCTTACCAAGGGAATTCCGGTCCGAAGGACCAAAATGTTAAATAAATTGTTAAAATCAGACTATGTCTGAATATGTGAATGCATATTTTTCTAACAGTGGTGATTTACCATATCGAATGCTTTTGATAGATCGAGGAAGAGGGCAGAGGAGAGCAGGTTCTGATTATGGTTATGATTTATTGCGTGAGAGAAGGAGAGAAGGGCAGTGGTTGTACTATGGGCTGGTCTGAAACCATGCTGGGATGAGGCTAGGAGAATATTCTGAGTAAGGTGGGTTAAAAGTTGCTTCTGTATGCATTTCTCCATTATTTTCGCTAAGGGAGATAGTATGGCTATAGGTCTGTAATTAGAGAGTTCAGTGGAGTTTCCTCCTTTATGAAGTGGAATAATATGAGCAATTTTCCAGATGGAGGGGATGTAGGATTCCTGGATAGTACGATTGATTAAGATGGAGATAGGGTAAGCTATTACATTAGCAGCCTTTTGTAGAAACTCTGCGGGAAGTAGGTCGGCTGCCAGGTTGGTAGGTTTTAATTTCTTAAGTAAAGATTTGATATAGTTTGTGGGGATAGGGTCAAATTTTAAGGGAGGTTCACCTTAGTAGGTGAGATTGTAGTAGAGGAGGAGGGAGATAGCTTATTAGCTAGGAACTTGACAGTTTTGATGAAGAAAGTGTTAAAGGTATTGGCAACATATTTAGGGGTAGTTGTAAGGTAGCTGAGGGGATGGGGGTAGAAGATTTACCTGGGTGGAGCAGCTTATTCAGACCTGACCAGAATCTTTGAGGCTGATTCTGGTGCTTTTGCTGTAAATTGAAATAGTAGTTTTGCTTGTCTAACACAATAGACCTTTTTGCTTAATTTCTTATTTGTTTGAATGTTATGTGGGCTTGTGGGGATTTGGTGGCTCTCCATGAGGTTCATGTTGTATTTCTAGCAGTAAGTTTTTGTCTAGTAGTATTGGTTAACCATGGAGAAATTTAGTTTTTGGTTCTGATTCTATGTGTGGGAGCATACCTGTCTAAGATGGCCAGGAATCTGGTGTTGAATTCCAAGACTGCGTGGTCAAGGGGAAGTATTTTAAGAGTGGCCCATTTGCATGAGCTTAGATCAGCTTGGAAACTATTTAGGTTAAATTTCTTTGTATACCTAAGGGTTTTTAAGGTGGTTTGGTGAGGCATGTCATCTCTTTTCCTGATTATCTAGGTTAGGAGGTGGTCGCTCATGTCTTCAGGTAGGGTGTCTGATTTGTATAACTGAGGTTTGTTATTTATTAAGATCCAGTCTATGATGCTTTCCTTTTTGCTGGGCTTGTTGATTCTGGTGGGGGTAGTAATAGTTTGGGAGAAACCATGTAAGTTAATATGGGTGGTGGGGAAGTTTGCTGAACAAGTTGTCCAGTTGATGTTGAAGTCCCCAAGAATGATTGTTTCTTGGGGATGGGTGGAGGATAACCATTGGAGAGTGCTTTCTAAGGTGTTTATGTTATTGTCTGGGGGAATATAACTACATACATACAAGATGGGTTGCAAACTGGCTGAGTGACAGAACCCACAGGGTCAGAGTTGCTGGCGCCATGTCAGACTCAAAGCCTGTCACAAGTGGTGTACCACAGGGCTCAGTCCTGGGCCCACTCTTGTTTGGCATCTACTTTTCCGAAGTACAAGCAAACACAGGAGGGTTATGGCTGACAAAGTTTGCAGATGACTGCAAACTGGGCGCCATAGTAGAAAACACATCTGACACAGATATCCTTCAGAAGGGTCTCACAGAAACGGATAACTGGTGCCAGAGCCATGGCCTAAAGTTAAATGCCAAAAATGCATAGTCATACCCTTCGAAAAACAAGGTTACCCCTAGCTACCAAATAGGTGGCAATCCACTGAGTACAGAAGAAGTTATCAGGGACCTGGGGACCCAGGTTGATAGTAGTCTGTCATTCGACACCCATGTAGCTAAAGTAGTTAGGAAGACCTTCTACATTGCCCACCTTATCATGAAGGGATTCTCATCTAGATCAAGGGAGGTCATAGTCTCCTATACTCATCACTCATCAGACCAATGATTGAGTACAATGCCCCATTCGAATGTATCTGACCCGACACTTGCAGCAGCTGGAGAGGCCACAAAGTTCCTCACCAAAAGGATAAAGGGTCTCAAACATCTGTCCTATGCTGCCCGACTGAAAGAACTCCAGCTCTATTCAGTCGCCACGCTTGCTCAGAGGTGACCTTTGCCTAACATACAAGGCCATGTCAAACCCAGATTTGATGAATATGCTTCACCTCAAAAATCTAGATCCGCCAGAGCCACAAGGGCGGAGACTTAAACCTCGACACGGCTATTAATAGGACGCTGGAGGGATAGATTCATCACCCAAAGACTCCTATGCTGTGGAATAAAATCCCGGTATATGTGAGGCAGAGCACTGCTGGCCTTGTTCAAGAGAAATCTTGACCAATGGATGGGAGATCGCAGATATACCCCAGGGATTACCTCAGTGTCACTGCTCAACAGAGGCACAGCAAAATAATGGGTATAGTTCCCCATACTAAAGGGGTGGCGTAAGCCACAAAACTATGGGCTAGGCTTGTAAATGCCCTCGGGCAGATAGCCTAGTATGAACCTATGAACCTATGAACCTATACTATGTTTATAGATTTGTTTTTGTTAAGTTGGACTCTTGAGATGATTGTTTCGGTATTGGTAGTTATTAGGTCTTGTGGGGTGCTAATTGTGGATATCTTGAGAGAGGATTTATATAGTATGGCTACTCCACCTCCTTTTCTTCCTTTACAATCCAGTCTTATTATATTGTAGTCGGGGGGTAATATTTCATTATCAGGGATAGTGGGTTTGAGCCAGGTTTCTGTAAGGCAGAATACATCAGGGGAGTGCATGTCCAGGAGGGCATGCAGGTAGTGGAGTTTTTATTTATACTTCTGATATTTAGGTGACAGACTAGAAATGATTTGGGGGCATTATGTGAGCTTGTTATGTTGGTAGGAGTTCTATTTATGGGGTTAGTGGTAGCTGGTGATTTTGGGCCAGGGTTAGGATGGATGTCGCTGTCAGCTATGAGGTTAGGTAATATACTCCTTATGAGTTTGGTGAACTTTAGTAGGAGTTGGTAATAGTTCTTAGTCCTTGGGTTTAAGTATGTAGGTAGTATAGGATGGAGAGGTTTTGGAGTAGTGCAATAGGTGAAGAGGTGGGGTAGTATTGATGGAGGGGTGTGTGTTTGGATGTAGGTGGTTGTAATTGATGTTGGATGCTGAGAGTTAGGCAGGTAGTGGAATTCATAGGCAGTGAAAAGATAAAGTATTATAAGTGGGGGTATGAGGTAGTACAATGGTTTCAGTTTTGGAGATAAGGTGGGAGTTAGTGGATACATAGTGGCTGGGGTAGTAGATGAGTTAAGAGAATATGGGTGTGTTGATAGAGGAGACTGAATGTAGGTGAATTGGGAGTAGGAGGATGGGTGTGTAGAAAGGATGAGTTGTGATAAGATGAAAGTGGTTAGTGGGAATGGTCAACTAAGTAGGGGGTGTGGTTAGGGTAGTATAAGATTAGGAGTACTGGGGGCGGGTGAGAATTGGGGGCAGGGTAGGGGAGCGGAGTGAGCCCACAGGGCGAACAGAGCGGGAAGAGCCAGAGAAGGACAAAATGCAGGGAAAACAATCAGTGGAGTGCTGATTGTTAGGGCAAGTTTTAAAAGGAGATATTGAACTGTGCAGTTGAATAATATATGGTAAGAAGTGGGGTAAAAATGGGTCTATCAGATAGGCAAATATAACGTAGAGTGGTTTTCCGAGAGAAATTTATAACAATGGAGAAAAGTTATGCAAGGAGAAAAGACCTGAGAGGAGGGTGCCACCTAATGGGCAAAGACTGTACTGCAACCAAGGCTACTCACGAGGCTAGCAGCTCTAATGTGTTAAGGTAGGGTCACACAGGAGTAGTATAAGGAGGCTATAAGAGTGGAATCTCTGTTGGTTGTGAGGGGGGAAGGGTTTGGCTGCTGACTGTCCTGGCTATGGAGTTTACAATATGCACCTGGGGTTAAAATAACAAGTGTAGCTTTAAGTAACAGTCAGTATAAAACATACTTTCTTGTATCCTTTAGGGGAAAGATGCCCAAAGAGGTTTATCTATGTTCCTTAGTTTGGGGAAGAGGCAGCAATCCTGAACAAGGTAATAAACGCAAGACCTAGTACAGGTCAGGTGGTTGTAGTGCTGGGTACACAAAGGGAGAGAAAAAGTAGTGATATAAGCAGTAGGACTAACACACACTCTAAGCAAATTACTAGTAAAGACAGTACATTTGAAATCACATTAGCCACGAATACACATGTTATTATGCCAAATATTCTTTTTAGGTTAGTAGAAGCATGTGCAAGGTAGATGCAGTTTCTAGTGAGACTTTAATACAGTAAGGCCTAACTTTCAGCTTAACAATAACTCTACAGGTCCGCTAAAATAAGTCAGTAGTAGAGTAAATTAAGCGACCAAAGGTCTAACTTTCAGCTTAACAACAACTCTAAAAGTTCGTTAAAATAAAGCAGTAGGAGAATACATTAAGCAACCAAAAGTCTAGCATTCAGCTTAACAACAACTCTACAGGTCCGCTAAAAAGAGAGCAGTAGAAGAAATACATTAAGCGACCATTCATCGCATGGTGCAGATTACAGTAGAAGAACAAAGATAGCCAGCAGAAATGGTGGAATACAAAAAGTATTTTAATGTAAAACACATAACTAGGTAAGGGGTAGTAAGCCCAAGTACCTATGTCAGACAGGTTTCGGCTGTAATAACCTTCTTCAGTGAATTTAACAAAAGCACATAATGTCCATACAGATAAGTGTATTTATATATAATGACATAAAGGCAGTTCATTGGTAAATTAAAATTGGTCATTAAGACCAGGTGGGAATAAAGCCCCTAATTTAATGATACATTTACATTCCTTGAAATTAAGTAAATCATGCCAACCTGATTTATCCCTAGATTTACCTACAATGCAATCAATGACAGAAAAATAAAAAGAAGCAGAATTGTGTTTACAAACATGTTTAAACAAGGCATTATTGGGACGCTTATTTCTAATGTCACTAAGATGCTCCCCAATCCTAAGGCGAAAAGGCCTGGAGGTCTGTCCCACATACAATGAGGAGCAAGAACAAGTGACTAGGTAGATGACCTACTCTGTACTACAGTTAGCCCAGAAGTTGATATTAAAAACTTTAGATGTATTGCGACTACTGAATTCCCTCGTATGTTGAACTTTGTTACAATAAGTACAGTGGCCACATGGTATACAACCGAGCACTGGGCCACCTCTCAGTGTATGTTGAGTAGAAACAATGGAGCTGGGACCCACCCTCTTATAGTGGCTAATCAGGGAACCCAATGTCCGACCTCTTCTAAAAGGAAAAGAGCATCTGTCCCTCAAAAAAGAGTGTAATCTCTCTTCTGCTATCAAAATATTCCAGTATTAATAATGTTCATAAACCCACGGGTGTTGCGTCAATACGTGGACACCAGACAAACCAGAGAGTTCTTTATGTTTGTCCTTGTATCGTAACAAGTCAGTTCTATTCTGGTTGGAAGCCCAATGACAAGCAGTGCTGACAGTATCAGAGGGGTAACCTCTCTCACAAAACCTACATATTAAATCATCTCTAGTAGTCTCAAAAGTTTGTTGGCTTGAACAAATCCTTTTGGCTCTGAGGAATTGTGACTTGGGGATATTTTGGATGATATGTCGGGGGTGGAAGCTAGTAGCATGTAAAAGTGAATTATATTCAGGAAATTTCCTAAACACCTGGGTGGCTAGAGTGTCATCAGGATTCCTGCTAACCTCAACATCAAGTAAAACAATCCTAGATATATGGAAATTTACTTTAAACTCAATTCCCCATACATTGTCATTGAGATAGCCAATAAATTCCTGAAGATAGATTTCATCCGACTTCCACACCAACCAACAATCATCCAGATATCGTCTCCAGATATCTAATTCATCCTTATATATATTATGACTAGAGTCATAGATCATAACCTCCTCAATATAGGCCATAAAAAGGTCCGCATAAATGAGTGCAAAAGAGGCACCCATTGCTGTACCTTTGACCTGCCAAAAGCATTGGTCCTGGAAGTAGAATACGTTACTGGTAAGAACGTATTTAGCCAAGCACACTAGAAAAGTATTAAAGCCTGGTTGGAAAAAACAGATCTTCCCAACCAAAAGTCCAAAGCCTGCAAACCTGCCCAATGTGGGATGTTTGTGTAAAGAGAGGTTACATCCAAGGTACATAGCAGCCAGTGGGGCTCCAATTGCATGTCACAAATAATATCCAAGAACTGAGTAGTGTCCTAGATTCTGGCTCGTATCAAGGGTAGTAGTGGTTTCAGATAGTGTGTCAAATATTCAGATAAAGGTTCAGTAATAGAGCCACACCCTGATACAACTGATCTACCAGGGGGACATTTAACATCCTTATGTATTTTGGGTAAAAGATAGAAATATTGTTTACACGGAGATGGAACCAACAACTGATGTATAACTGCCTCCGTAATGATACCCTCTTCCTGGGTCTGTATCAGAAATGAATCAATTTTGGTTTTAAAATGACTAGTTGGGTCCAATGGCATAGCCATATAATATTTTTTATCTCCCAATTGTCTCGCTGCCTCTTCATTATAGTTGACCCTATCCTGAATCACTACTGCCCCACCTTTATCTGCTTGTACTATAACAATTTCTTTGTTGTTCTTAAGTTCCTCTATACATTGTACCTCCTCTTTAGAAAGGTTATTATAAGAAACCTGAAAATCTTTGAGGTTACAATGTAGATCCTTCAGGACATTAGCTTGAAAAGTGGATACTAGATGTGACATAGGTGGAACAAAAGATGATTTTTTTAAATCTAAACCCTGGAACTTCCTGAACAGTGTCATTTTCAAAAAACAATTTCAAATTAAGTAAACGACAAAAATTGACCACATCTTGTGCTAAAGTGTATTCTGGAACAAAAAAGCCGGGGACAAAATTAAACCCTTTATTAAGAACTTTAATTTGCAAATCATTAAGGTGTACAGATGAAATATTATGTACATTCATGCTATTTGTTAGTGTTCTATCATCAGTTGTAACAGACCTTCCAAACCCTCTATGGGTTTCACATTTTTTATGTTTTCTCCCCCCTCGTCTGTACCTGAACCCAGAGGGTGTGACAAACTCCTCCTTTTGGGATCAGGTGAGGCATCTGTGTGGTCCCCCTCCCCTTCAGTGTTGGAGGACGTATCCTCCCCTGATGTGTAGCTCAATGATTCCGAGCTACGTTTCAAAATAGATTTGGGTCTTTTTCTCTTGGGGGCCGAAGGTTTGTGTGCTTGGAAGCTTAAAGGTGACATTTCTAGGCATATCAAATGGTTTACCTCTTTCATAATCTCCTATATCCCTTTGGAACTTTTTCAATTTTTTATCCTTTAGAACCTGTTCTAACTTCAGTAGCTCTGTTGTTAACTGGTTCACCCGGAAAGTGAAAGATCCACCAGATTCAAATTTATTAGCCTCCATGCAAATAGTTTCTACCTCCTGAATTCCTAATTTGACCACCCATTCATAGAAGTTAGCCAAGGCATCCACAAAACCCAAGGATGCTGATTGTTGGATCTGTGTCCATTCATCCGTTAATTGTTCATCAATATTATGTACCAAAGGTTGTACTTTGACCCTTAAACCACATGGTGTAATTTTTTTTAAGTTGGTAAGCCTTGAACAGGCATAAATGCCAAACATTGGTCTGAAGACTCATGCTTTTTTCCAACTTAAAAAACAACGATTCACATAATTTATCTGGGTCTTGAATCACCCCTGAAGAATCATTACCCATATCTGATAAATCTAAACAAAAATGGTCAAATCATTCATATCAGATGCTACGCCTTTTACAAGAGAAGGCAACGCCATGTTGCAAAAAACATATACAAACTGTCAAAAAATGTTAATGAATCAAACAATTCTGCAGACAGCAAGAATAAAGTTGATATATATATATATATATATATATATATATATATATATATATATATATATATATATATATATATATATATGTATATATCCTATCCAAAACCAACCTGTTGGATCTGCTGTCTGCAGAATTGTTTTGGTTTAGGTTTATCAGATACGGGTAATGATTCTTCTGGGGTGATTCAAGGCCCAGATAAATTATGTGAATCGTTGTTTTTTAAGTTGGGAAAAAGCATGAAAGGTCTTTGGACCAATGTTTGGCATTTATGCCTGTTCAAGGCTTACCAACTTAAAAAAATTACACCACATGTTTTAAGGGTCAAAGTACAACCTTTGGTACATAATATTAATGAACAATTAACGGATGAATGGACACAGATCCAACAATCAGCATCCTTGGGTTTTCTGGATGCCTTAGCTAACTTCTGTTAACGGGCGGTCAAATTAGGAATTCAGGAGGTAGAAACTATTTGCATGGAGACTAATGAATTTGAATCTAGTGGATCTTTCACTTCCCGGTTGAACCAGTTAACAACAGAACTACTTAAGTTAGAACAGGTTCTAAAGGATTAAAAAACTGAAAAAGTTCCAAAGGGATATAGGAGATTATGAAAGAGGTAAACTATTTGATACGCCTAGGAATGTTACCTTTAAGCTTCCAAGCAACAAACCTTTGGCCCCCAAGAGAAAAAGACCCAAATCTATTTTGAAACGTAGCTCGGAATCATTGAGCTACACATCAGGGGAGGATACGTCCTCCAACACTGAAGGGGAGGGGAACCACACAGATGCCTCACCTGATCCCAAAAGGAGGAGTTTGTCACATCCTTTGGGTTCAGGTACATACCAGGGGGGAGGAAACATAAAAAATGTCAAACCCATGGAGGGTTTGGAAGGTCTGTTACAACTGATGATAGAACACTAACAAATATCATGAATGTACATAATATTTCATCTGTACACCTTAATGATTTGCAAATTAAAGTTCTTAATAAAGGGCTTAATTTTGCCCCCGGCTTTTTTGTCCCAGAATACACTTTAGCACAAGATGTGGTCAATTTTTGTTGTTTACTTAATTTGAAATTGTTTTTTGAAAATGACACTGTTCAGGAAGTTCCAGGGTTTAGATTTAAAAAATCATCTTTTGTTCCATCTATGTCACATCTAGTATCCACTTTTCAAGCTAATGTCCTGAAGGATCTACATTGTAACCTCAAAGATTTTCAGGTATCTTATAATAACCTTTCTAAAGAGGAGGTACAATGTATAGAGGAACTTAAGAACAACAAAGAAATTGTTATAGTACAAGCAGATAAAGGTGGGGCGGTAGTGATTCAGGATAGGGTCAACAATAATGAAAAGGCAGCGAGACAATCGGGAGATAACAAATATTATATGGCTATGCCATTGGACCCAACTAGTCATTTTAAAACCAAAATTGATTCATTTCTGATACAGGCCCAGGAAGAGGGCATCATTACAGAGGCAGTTAGACATCAGTTGTTGGTTCCATCTCCATGTAAAAAATATTTCTATCTTTTACCCAAAATACATAAGGATGTTAGATGTCCCCCTAGTAGACCAATTGTATCAGGGCGTGTCTCTATTACTGAACCTTTATCTGAATATTTGACACACTATCTGAAACCACTACTACCCTTGATACGAGCCAGAATCTAGGACACTACTCAGTTCTTGGATATTATTTGTGACATGCAATTGGAGCCCTACTGGCTGCTATGTACCTTGGATGTAACCTCTCTTTACACAAACATCCCACATTGGGCAGGTTTTCAGTCTTTGGACTTTTGGTTGGGAAGATCTGTTTTTTCCAACCAGGCTTTAATACTTTTCTAGTGTGCTTGGCTGAATACGTTCTTACCAGTAACATATTCTACTTCCAGGAACAATGCTTTTGGCAGGTCAAAGGTACAGCAATAGGTGCCTCTTTTGCACTCATTTATGCGGACCTTTTTATGGCCTATATTGAGGAGGTTATGATCTATGACTCTAGTCATAATATATATAAGGATGAATTAGATATCTGGAGACGATATCTGGATGATTGTTGGTTGGTGTGGAAGTCGGATGAAATCTATCTTCAGGAATTTATTGGCTATCTCAATGACAATGTATGGGGAATTGAGTTTAAAGTAAATTTCCATATATCTAGGATTGTTTTACTTGATGTTGAGGTTAGCAGGAATCCTGATGACACTCTAGCCACCCAGGTGTTTAGGAAATTTCCTGAATATAATTCACTTTTACATGCTACTAGCTTCCACCCCCGACATATCATCCAAAATATCCCCAAGTCACAATTCCTCAGAGCCAAAAGGATTTGTTCAAGCCAACAAACTTTTGAGACTACTAGAGATGATTTAATATGTAGGTTTTGTGAGAGAGGTTACCCCTCTGATACTGTCAGCACTGCTTGTCATTGGGCTTCCAACCAGAATAGAACTGACTTGTTACGATACAAGGACAAACATAAAAACCCATTTAACTCTCTGGTTCATCTGGTGACCACGTATGGACGCAACACCCATGGGTTTATGAACATTATTAATAGACACTGGAATATTTTGATGGCAGAGGAGAGATTACACTCTTTTTTGAGGGACAGATGCTCTTTTTCTTTTAGAAGAGCTTGGACATTGGGTTCCCTGTTTAGCCACTATAAGAGGGTGGGTCCCAGCTCCATTGTTTCTACTCAACATACACTGAGAGGTGGCCCAGTGCTGGGTTGTATACCATGTGGCGACTGTACTTATTGTAACAAAGTTCAACATACGAGGGAATTCTGTAGTCGCAATACATCTGAAGTTTTTAATATCATCTTCTGGGCTAACTGTAGTACAGAGTGGGTCATCTACCTAGTCACTTGTTATTGCTCTTCATTGTATGTGGGACAGACCTCCAGGCCTTTTTGCCTTAGGATTAGGGAGCATCTTAGTGACATTAGAAATAAGCATCCAAATAATGCCTTGTTTAAACATGTTTGTAAACACAATTCTGCTTCTTTTTATTTTACTGTCATTGATTGCATTGTAGGTAAATGTAGGGATAAATCAGGTTGGCATGATTTACTTAAATTCAAGGAACGTAAATGGATCATTAAATTAGGGGCTTTATTCCCACCTGGTCTTAATGACCAATTTTAATTTACCAATGAACTGCCTTTATGTCATTATATATAAATACACTTATCTGTATGGACATTATGTGCTTTTGTTAAATTCACTGACGAAGGCTATTACAGCCGAAACCAGTCTGAGATAGGTAGTTGGGCTTACTACCCCCTACCTAATTATGTGTTTTACATTAAAATACTTTTTGTATTCCACCATTTCTGCTGGCTATCTTTGTTCTTTAAGTGTTGACTTTACAGCCGAGCAGTTGCCGTACGTGCACCACGTTGCTTCCTGGCAGATTACAGTAGCCCAGAATTGAAAGAGGGGTGTTAGATGCTTGAATGTGTGTTCATTGCAAACTGCTTAAACTCTCTTGTTCACTAAATACTGCTAGAACTCTCTTGTTAAGGAAAGAACCCCTATGTAGTTAATACTGTTTAACTGAGGCCAGCAAAACATGAACGTTAAACAAAGTGCAGCGTTCTAGCCAAGAGAGTAAATACAGCTATAACGCCCCATTTTATCGTACACATTTGTAGACCAGACTACAGAGCAGAACTCTAACGCGGTGTAATCATGTTAAAGTAAGTACCGCTTCCTCTTAGAGAGTGATCATTCAGCTGTATTTAAGCGTGTTAGCCCTACGAGTCTTAATACGGCTTTAATATCCTACTTTAAGTCAGGTAAATCACTCAATTGGAGGCTAGCTAGCAGAGCTACACTAACCCGGTGTTCTTGAGTTTAAATAAGTATCGGAACCTCTTAGCATGTATTGACTGCATTAACCAGAGCATAAGCGGTCTACAGTTGTAAATTATATAGCTATATTCCTTGTAAACGTAGAACAGAGACCAAGATAGTTCGCTAAGCAGCCTTTGGATGTAAGTTAATCAGTGTTAGAATGCTGCCCTGACCTTGCTGAACATGTATCTATACTGAGACCATTTACTCGCATTAAAGCATTCCTCATTATTCAAATGCAATATGCAGCAGTTCCACGTGGAAAAAACAGTATAAGTATAGTATCCACTAGAGATATAGTGGCTAGCACACCATTTACAATAAGATAATATGTCTTGTATTTATACAGAGACAGTTACACACACTATAGTGAGATTTCATCAAGGAAAATACAGCAATTAATATTACTTACACAAGGTGGGAACACCGAATGCAGGAACGCACAGCAGCCTGGGGTAACTCTAGGATTAAAGATGGCGCCACTTGGGAGCAGGTATATTTATGGGTTAGGTGAGGAAATGGGGTAGAATGGGGAGGAGTGTAGTGGGTTAGTGCAGGTACAGACCGGACGTGAGCAGTACACTGCTCCTATAGGGTCCTCTGGAAAAGGATAAGAACTATAGTGATTCAACAGCTGACTTAGGTAGAGCTGAGAGAGGTGCTTGTCCTGATCAAGGCACTCAATTCTCTGAACCTTCTTTAGTACCTGGGACCTTTTCAAGTGGTTACAGACAATACTGCACTCATGTGGTATTAAGAAGAAAGGGGGAACCAGGTAGTACTCCCTTTGCAGACTACCCATATTAGATTGAGATATAGCTACACAGCACAACACAGTTGGAAATGTCAATTTTTCCAGTCCTATACATAAAATTATTCTTCTTTTATGGCATTTCCACAAAGGAGTTATTACTACTTGCATCTCTCTCATGAGCTGTAAATTAAATCCACTTGTAGGTACCAATAAGTTGTTATTACAGCATTTATACATCAGAATAACATCCCTCCAATTAACGTGTAGTATACTGAGCATAGGTTTAGGACCTTAAACTTTCCTTTTAACACAAGTGATGCATCATGGGTATTTATACAGTATAAGGTTTTTCTGTTCCTCTAGTTTTTTATCAGACCTATATTACTCAATATACCCTTCTCTTCCCTACTACTAATGTTGCCAGTGATATTACTCATCATACCAAAATAATCCCTTAATAAAGGAATTCCATGGGCAACAAACTTTACTTGATCATCAGTAATAACTGTATACATGCTGCTTTGTATCTTGCCCTTGTCTTTAAAGATTTTATTTTCTGATGCTTTAGGAGGCACATGTTAATAAACACATTTTTAACCAAGTCTTGCTTTGCAGGGAGTTAGGGGTTACAGCTTCCCTTACTTTGCAGACCGATTCTCTTTCTCTGGTTAATTCTCTGTATTCAGAACCCACTATATTATATAAATACATTTGCTGAAAAAAACTGTGTGCCTTCCCAATGGATCCAATTTTGCATTTAGCCTAAGATGGCTGCTACCTATCCCATCCCACATGGAATTACAGACTGCTTTAAAAACCTCAGTGATATATCTAATATTACCCCATCCAGTAAATGATTTCACTATTCCACCACCTACTCTGTCAAAAATTACTTTCTCATTTCAAGATTATTGTATTTAATTTATTTGATGATCATATCCTGCTGGTCTGTATTATCTTTCCTTACAACTATAATTGCGGCATATTTAACTCTCAGTGCCTTTTGTATCCATATTATGTTCCTTGTCTCTCATTTTCCTAGGGAGAGGAGTTACATTCCCATACTATCTCTCCATATGCTGTACTTTCTGTACCTTGTAACAGCATAGTTGCCTTCCTCTGTACCCTCTCCAACTCAGTAATCTTCATTGTGGTCTCCCAAGACCTTGATATAGGACAATTTATACCTCAGCATTTGATTTACCATTTTTTATCACCATTTCACGTCAAGCCTGCTGATTAGAATTTCCAAATAATAATAAACCCCAGACCCTTTTCTTGATCTAAATTCTTTAACCTGACTAGACCATCTCCATACTCTCCCCCCTGATTGTCATTTCCTAGAAGCACCATATTATTAGTAAGACTAAAGTGAAGCCATCACATTTTAGAATGGGTCTACTGTCTTCCTAGGTCCCTCTCCATGTTTGTTTTTTGTTCTGATGCCATTCTCTCAGCCTTGGTGTAGTATCCAATTCCATTTATGAGGTAGAAGGTGAACATATTAAACAGGTAACCAAGAACAACCTTATGAGATACAACTCATCACTTTCTTACTCCTTGAAAGCTCACAATAATTATTCTCCCTCTTCTGTTATCTAATCAGTTTTTACTCATCTGCTTAGTTGTATACCTGTATCTACCCATCTTATTTTTGCCAATGGAATGGAACCAGTTCAAAGGTTTGGATGAAATGCTGATAGTTTATATCCACACTGAGACATAGGAACATAAAAACTGATATGAAAGCAGTCACTGGGCCCATAAGACATTTACCCCTTAATAGCCTTAATAAAAATACAGTAATACTAATGTTCACCTCCTTTACATAGGACGGCCATGCATTTAATCCTTGGAGTACATTTCTGACTACCCCACCTTTCAGCTAAGACTGCTTTGGATGTTTCTATGGTTTATATGCAGGTGACGTTTGTTCAACAAGTGGTGAATGCAATGGATTAAAAACATACCTCTGCAGCAAGCTTGTTAATTTGCTGCTGTGGATTAAAATCTTTCATGCAGATGTTAGCGATACCTGTGGCTTTGTAAAGGTATAAACATCAAACACAGACAGTTCCTTCATAGTATTGAAAGCTAGACACAGGTCACTGTGAAGGAGCTAATAGACCACAAAATACAAGGATAGTTAAGTTAATATGTCAGGATAGCTGATGTTTTCAAGAGCACTGATTGTCTTATTTATACTTCTCTGTGGTCTACCTGGTTGAATAACATGCTTCAATTGGTGAATATTAAATGGGGCAATTTATCCAATAATTTCCATAGAGCGGAATAATATCTTTATGTCTAGAGGAAATTCCATTTGCTGCTATTTTGGAGATGCCCAATGGGAAGAATTTCCTAACTGTGGTGAAATGGGAGTGAGTTCTCTACATATGTGCCAAAGTTTCTTATAAAAGTTATAAAAGTGTTTGTCTATAGAGGAGTATCATTTATATGATAGGAAGGGGAACAGTTTGCCGAACATTGCCATGCTGTATTTTTTAGCATTGTTCTGAACACCAGTGTGTTCCCAGTCCAGCCCCCGCAGAAGCAGTTTGAGATAAGTGGGATCCAATAATAGCACCCAGTTGTCATCAAATATGGGCAGTCGTACTCCTGGGATATATATCTGGATGTTAACAAAGCAGAAATGGAAGAGGAGAGGCTGCAGTACAGAATCTTGATGGACACTGCTAGAAACAGTTTTGTCACCCACGAGGGTACCATCGATTTTCACAATTTGGCCTTTTTGAGATAGCTAGTTGGTAATCCAGCACACAACATAGGAGCTTATAGTAAGTTTTCCTTATTTGTTTCCTATAACAGCATGGAATTTTATCATATCAAAACCCTTGGTCGGACAGAGATGGGCAGTATGCACTGAGAGACTATTGTCCACCGTTTCAGTGACATTTTTTAAAATAGCTTACCAGATATTTCTTTTTCAGATTGACTATATAACATAATTCAACACGTATTACACAAAAGTAGTAATTTTCATATTACTCACATTAACAACTCCCCCATCTGTACATTATTTTTATATATTACATTCATGCTTACCCTCACCATAACACGAAATCTGATGTTGTCAATCTTCATTCATTCTTGACTGACGGGTTTGTTTCCAACCTCTCAGAACTGACTCGGCCATTATACATAGGTCATGCCAGCCAAAAACTCTTGAGCTAAGGCTCTACCTACAATGCTTCTCTTCCCATTACCTCTGATCTCGTTTGACATGTAGAGAACTGGACACATCAGCTGATGCTCTCAGCTAAATGCTTTCAAAAATTATTTTTATCATTATCGTTTTTTTTGGATAATATTGGTTTAAGACTCTTTATTTACTTATTAGATAGTCTCACTAACTAGTTTTCACCTGAGAGACTATTTTTGACCTTTCTACCCAGTCCTTTTACCTTACAGTAATTCTCATTCCCATAGTTGGTAACAGACCTCTTCTCTCTCTTCTTCCTCTCCTCTTACCATTGGTAGTCTTCGATACCATTGTTGGTATTTTTCTTGGTCCTTCATCCCTGTTTTTCATCCCTTTGCCCATTGGGTATTTTCTCTACCATTGTTGGTATATCCAAAAAAAAAACAAACTTTCGCTAACTTTTCCTTTTTCCCTGAGAGACTATCGTGTGTGTGTGTGTGTGTGTGTGTGTGTGTGTGTGTGTGTGTGTGTGTGTGTGTGTGTGTGTGTGTGTGTGTGTGTGTGTGTGTGTGTGTGTGTGTGTGTGTGTGTGTTTGTGTGACCGACTACACTATTCATTGACGTGGCAGAGAAACAAAAGGGGACATCTGGGTTTAAGCAGTGTGAGGACTGTGGCAGAAAGATGCCCAATTCTGATGGGCATCTTTCTTGCATGTACTGTCTGGGTGATCCTCACTTGGACATTTCTTGTAATATTTGCTAGGGCTTTAGCACCCAGACTCTGGCAGGGAGGCACAATAAGTCAATCTTGAAAGGTTTGTTAAAGTGTCCTTTTGGTGAAGCCCTTTCTGAGGCACAGACTTCAAAATATCCAAAGCCTGAAATTAAGAAAAGGAGTCATTCGGTGCCTACTTCCCCTATGGCACATGAAACAAAATCTCAGAACCCCCAGGTTCTGACAGTTTTGTCAGAACCAAAGGCCAAAGTACCAAAAGTGGCAATATCATCACCTCCGGCATTGAAGACAACACAATCCACATTGGTGCTGTTAAGTACTGAACCGACGCAAACCACTTCAGCACCAACCATTACTTTTGCACTGATGACCTCTTTGACACCAATAGCTTCATCCTCTCATTCGGTTCCACCTTCCCCTTCCACACAACTCATGGTGCTGAAGGTCGATCCATTCAATTTACCCAGGACTAGATATTCCCCTTTAATAGACCCCTTTTTGGGTTAGCAACTGAGCCCATTTTTTGGACAGGCCTGAGTCCCCTTTGGGAATGTCAATCTGTTCTTCCAGGAGTCTCTCAGAATTGGACATAGTCAGATTGTTGGACCAGCTTTTAGCAGCCAGAGGTCTTCCTGCACCTTCTCAAATGCTCTCCCACCTGAAGCTGAGGCTTATTCTCCAGGGACTCCACCAGTTTTTCCTCCTTCAACCTCCTTTTAGGATTTAGATCTCACTGCTTTGATGGTTCTGGTGCCAGCTACCTCGATGCTGACAGTGGACCTCACCTCGGTGTCGGAGTCGACTCTGTGGTCTTCAGCTCCTTATGATCCATCGCACACGTAGGACTGAGGCTTGGCTGTCAGTTCCAAGATCCTTGGACCAGTTTTGGTTGTTTCCATGGTGCCGTTAGAGCATGTGCAAGAGGAAGCACCTTGATTCTCCAGAAGAATCAGTCACTGAAGAGACAGATTTACAATGAAGGGGAGAGGTCTCCATGGTCACTTCCAGATAATGTCTCCTTTGGAGACATCCTGGGAATTTTAAAACAGAGGGGGGATTGGAAGCCCTCAAACCCATCCTTTGAGGAATCTGTGTTTTTTTAAGCTTTTTGTGCCCACCCATGTACTTCGTGGGTAACCCCATCCACTAATGACCTGATTAAATTGATTGTTTAGTGAGTGTGGAAGGCTCCTGACTCCATAGAGCCTGTTCTCTTGTAACTGGACAAGATTCTTTCAGCTCCAGAAGATCAGCCCCATTGGTCTAAGGGCCTAGCAGTGGAAGCCATGGTGGTGGCAGCAGCCAACAAGAAGAAATTCACAGAGGAGAGTTCAACTGTCCATCCTCTTAACCAAGAGTCCCGGATGATGGACAGATTTGGGAAGCAGGTCTTTGCTTCAATGACCTTTGCTATTCGGTCCTTGAACTTCCTGTCACACTTTACTAGACTCCAAAGGGATCTTATAACTGAGCTTTCAGACACCCTTGCAGGTGCAGTGTCTGACAAGGTTTGAGAAAAGGTTGCTTTTCAGCTTGACACCCTGGAGTTGATCTCATATTCGTCCATGTGGCTTATTGTTCATATAGCTGAAGGGATGTCTAGAGTAGCGGGTACAGGTGTTGCTATTAGGCATCACACCTGGATGAGCTTGTGTGATTTTGCAGAACCCTTTAAGTCTTCCTTTATCAGTGCTCCTGTTGATGGTACTTCCTTGTTTGGCCCAAAAGTCAAAGACACACTAATCAGGTGTGAAAAAGATAGAAAGACCCTTTCTGCTGTGGGCGTTCTTTTTTCTGCTCCTCAATGACCTTACTCTAGGAATCAGAGGAGTGAAAAAATGTGGTCCAGGAAGGCCCCAGAGCCTTTTTGGGACATACGAGGTAACTATTCCTCCTGGAGCAGAGGGGGAAATTCTTCTAGAAGATGGTCCTCCCGTGGCAGAGGGGGTCCGCGTAACCAGGGCTCCACAGATTTCTTTTCTGGACAACCCTATCAGCACTCATGAATAGAGGCCCAATTGCTTACCTCTGCAAGCAGTCAGGGGAAGGTTCTCTCAGCACCATTCAGCCTGGCTTATAATAACCTCAGATACCTGGGAGCAGAAAATAATTACCAGAGGTTACCGTATTCCATTCAGTCTTTACCCAAAGTCCCAAGAACAAATCCCTGATGTTCCACCAAGTCAGAGGGATCTAGCAGCACTAGTGGTTCAAAAGCTGCTTAAAAAATAGTCATCCCAGTAGTCCCATCAGACCAAATCGGATCTGAATTCTACTCAAGATTCTTTTTAGTGCCAAAAAAGACAGGAGACTAGAGACCAATCTTGGATCTCAGCCTATTGAACAAATTTGTACAACAGAAAAAATTCTGGATGGTCACAGTTCAGTCAGTCCTTCTCTTCCTAGAGAAGGACAATTGGATGTGCTCTATAGACCTTCAGGACATGTACTACCACATAAAAATGGACCAACATTCCAGAAGGTATCTCCACTTCTGGCTAGGAGCCAGTCATTACCAATTTCAAGAACTGCCCTTTGGTCTTACCACAGCCCCCAGGGTGTTCCACAAATGCATGGCAGTCATAGCAGCTCATCTGAGACTACAGGGATTCTGCATGTTCCTTTATCAAGATGACAGGCTCCTCACTGCCACCTCCAGGCATCTACTGCTTTACACCATAGACTTTGCTCTATATCTTGCCGGCACACTAGGCATTTTAGTCAACAAAGAAAAGTCTCAATTGACTCCTACACAAGATCTGGAGTTCATTGGAGCAAAGTTAAATACAGTATCTTGTGTAGCCTCCCTTCCTCTCCACAGACTGTTGAAACTCAGAACACAAATTCAGGTAATCATTTCCCAAAGCAGAGTTCCTGCTCGTCTGGTACTACAAGCTCTGGGATTCATGGCAGCAACAATAACATTAGTTCCCCTAGTGAGGCATAACATGAGGCTGCTTCAATGGCTCTTGGTGTCACAATGGTCAATTCTAATGCACTCCATGTCCCAGCCAATCTTGGAAACAAATTGCTGCAAGAAGGATTTATCTTAGTGGATGAAGCCAGAAGAGAATCTATGGGATCTTCCTTTTTCCCCCTCTCAGCTCCAGGCCATAGTGACCACGGATGTTTCCCAGATAGGGAGGGGGGCATTTTCTGGGAAAGACTGTTCAAGGCACTTGGTCCCCACAAGAGGCCAATTTGAACATCAACATCCTAGAAATGAGGGCAGTGCTTTTAGCATTGCAAGCATTTCAGGCTGTCCTTGCTTCGGGGACAATTGCAATCCAATCAGACAACATGTCCATAGTCTGGTATATCAACAAACAAGGGGGCACCAGGTCTACTCTCTATGGTGGGAATCTCTAAGGATTTGGCAATGGGCAATCACTTCCAACTACTTTCTGATAGCAATGCATATCCCGGGGAACTCCAACGTGATTGCAGACAAACTGAGCAGATGTATCCTCCCGCCTCATGAGTGGTCTCTCAATCCTAATGTAGCGATGAAGATCTTTTGTCGATGGGGTCAGCCTTGCTGCGATCTATTTGCTTCTCCCATAAACTACAAATGCAGCAGCAACTTTGTCCTAACCCGCCCCTCGCAGGGAGTCCCTGAGAGACAGACTTCTTCTCACTTGGCCCCTAGGACTCCTGTATGCCTTTCCCCCAATTCCATTGATCCTCCAGTTTCTGAAGAAAGCCCAACAGTTGAGAAGCAAAGTGATTCTCATTGCACCATATTGGCCCCATCAAGTCTGGTTTCCCTTTCTTAGACCTCATCTGGTCACTGCCCATGGACTCTGACTCAGCTCTGGACATACTGTCTCACCCTCAGGGCTTGGTGCATCCCAATATTTAAAATCTAAACTGATGGCTTGGTTTCTCCAAGTCTAGTAATTGCCAGGCCAAATAACTTGTCCTCTCCAGTGCAAAAGATACTTCTGTCCTCCCATAAACCATCCACCAGGAAGCTTTATCTTGGAAAATGGAAAATATTTTCAATTTGTGCTTCTGCAGCAAATCATATAGACACTTTCTCAGTGTTGGTTGACAAGGTACTGGAATATTTAGCTACCTTGTTTGAAGTGGGGGCTTCTATGTCTACAATTAAGGTTCATTTGGCTGCCATTTCAACTTTTCATAATGGTTTTGATGACCATTCCTTGATGTCTCATTGTCAATGCAAATTTTTTCTTAAAGGTGCTCTGCATTTAAAACCCCCTTTCAAAGATCCAGTAGCACCATGGGATTTGATATTAGTCTTACAATTTCTAGTTCAACAGCCCTTTGAGCCAGCAGCCACCTCTGACCTCAAGTTTTTATCTTGGAAGACCCTCTTCCTAGTAGCTATTATATCTGCTAGGAGAATTTCAGAGATAAAGCTTTTATGTGTGAATCATCCACATATCATCTTCCACAAAGAACCAATCCCACCTTTCTTCCCAGAGTAGGATCAGAGTCCAATATCAACCAGACCATAGACTTACCAGTCTTCTTTCCGAATTTCACAAACAAAGGAGGGTACTGTTTGCACTTGATGGACATCCATAAACAATTACATTTTTACTTGGACAGAATGGAAACCTCTAGAAAATCAGACTGACTATTCCTATTCTTTTCAGGTACCAGATTGGGCAAACCTGTATCAAAGGTCACCTTGTCAAAATCGCTCAGAGACTGCATTACCTTTATATACAACCAAAATAAACTGTCAACTACAATCAGAGCTCACTCTACAAGATCTGTTTCCACTTCAGTGGTCTTTCATTCCAGAGCTTCTATGGAAGACATATTTGCAGCTGCAACTTGGGCTACCCCACATACCTTTATCACTCATTACAAATTAGACTTGGTCTCCAGGGGAAGAACATCCTTTGGCTCTATGATGTTCAGGAATATCCTTCCTTAGGGCCGCCCAGGATCTAAAGTAGCTGAGGACTCTGTCCCATCAGTCAAGAATGATTGAAGATTGACAACATCAGATAAAGAAGTTATGTTCTTACCATAACATTCCATCAGAGTTGTCAGTCTTCTTTCATTCTTGACATTCCACCCTCCTGCCCCCTCCTGAAGGCTCCTGGAGGTTTGGAGCTAGTCCTGGAATATTATCGGTTTACACCTTAGGCAGAGCTTCTCTATTTTCTTAACTATAAGGCAAACTCAATCTGAGGTAATGGGAAGAGAGGCATTTTGGGTAGAGCCTTAGCTCGAGAGTTTTTGGCTGGTGTGAGCTATGTATAATGGCCGAGTCAGTTGCAAGAGTTCAGAACTGAACCCATCAGTCAAGAATGAATGAGGATCGACAACACAGATGGAATGTTATGGTAAGAACATAAGTTCTTTTTATTGTTAATGAATTGAGCCTCCCCCCCTTTTAGCACTACAGTCCTACCATGGTGCTGCAACATTAAGACATGTAGTACTTCTGTGGTCTGTTACATGCTAGTCAGGCATTCCAAGGGAGAAGCATATGCTAAATAGCTGCCTGTGCATTTGCGCAGAGAATTGCTCATCTGCAAAAAATAAAAGAGGATCTCACAGACACATACATTAATGAACATGGACAAAAGCTTATGATCATCTATCACAGCAGAGACAAGTGCCAGCCAGTTTAGCATGCAGGTAGTGTTGGGGACTGTATGCATGTGTCTATGTGTATGGTTGCATATGTGAATGTATGCGTGAGTGTGTGTCTCCCTTGGCAGTTAGTTAGTGGATAGGGTAGGTGTGTGTGTATGTGTGTGTGTGTGTGTGTGTGTGTGTGTGTGTGTGTGTGTGTGTGTGTGTGTGTGTGTGTGTGTGTGTGTGTGTGTGTGTATGCATCAATAGTTGAGGGCATATATCAGTGTGTTTGGGTGGGGGGCTGTGTGTGGTGTGTTTATCCATGAATGCATGAATTTGATTTTTGTGTATGCATGTGTGTAGGTTGTGGGGCTGTCATACCTTCACACTCCCCTAGACTAACACGCAAATCCTGTAACACTGAATGGATGACTAGACATTTGGGACTACTATAAAGATCTGAGAAGGTGGGACTTCTAGAAATGAGGAGAATGTTAATGCCTTAACAACACTTACAAGAGATTTGTATTGAGGGGATCACTAGCTACCAGGGATACACCTTTAACAGTGTGCCTCAACAGCACTTAACATGATGTGGAATGGGGGGAGGGTACTAGACATCAGAGATGCATCTTCAATACCATGCCTGAATATCACTTAAACAAGTCAGGATGGGGAACAAAAGGCACCAAGAATATATCTTTGACAATGGGTTTCAACATGGCTTAAACATGAAGTGGGACGGAGGGCACATTAGACATAATGGATACATCTTCAACATCATTTCTGAACAGTGCTTAAGATGTAGGAGGGGGGGCACTAGTCACCAGGGATAATTGCCATATCAGAAGTACTTAATAAAAAAAGAAACACAATGTGGGCCATACAGAATACTAGATACCAGAGATACTCTATATAGTGTACCTTAGAGGAAATAAAAATACACAAACCCTGTACTCTCCCAGAGGACACAGAGGATTTTAGACCTTTGCACCACCACTAGACACCAGAGAAGCTCTAAAATATTACCTAAGTCTGTAAAAAAGGAATGTGATGGGAAGATGGGAAGGGGGAAATGTTTTAATGCCTGCAGCCTTTACACAGAGAACAAGAACATTAACCCACTATGCTAACTAACGTGTTACTATAGTTAGAAGTTTTTTACATAATAGTTGGATGCATGGATCACTAATTTCCATCATGCTCCAGTGCTTGCAACACTCCATGAGTCTTGAGGGACACTGGGATATACCTCTCAACCATTCCGAATTCCTCCGAATTTCCGGGTTTTGAGGCTGAAATAATGGGGTGCCACAAATTTCTGAGTGGCCCTTTTTCATCAACATGCACTTACAAGTTCATAGGTAAGTACTTCACTTCCACAATATGAACAGTAACATGTATAAAAGTCAATGTTTGACATTATTAACTAAATATAATCTTCCGTTATTTATTACAAAAATATATGTGACAGGGCAAAAATGAAGCAAAAGGGAGAGTTGAGAGGTAGGATGCAGGCACGCTGCTCTGTATTTTACTTTGCTACTCAAGTACTCCAGGTCATTGAACATGAGAACCCATTCCTTAATTTGCATCAAGGATTGCCTGAAATGTAGCTCCGATATACTCTGTTCATGGATGTAGTACAGTCCATGTTTTCTCTCTGAATCTGATCCTGTGTACTTCTTTCCCTTCCTTCTTCCTTGTACCTGTCGCAGCTTGAATAAGCCCTGCTAAGTTCTCATTGCTAATTGGTGCAGCTGATGATCATTACGGGTGCTGATGGTACTTGTTTTGATGTTGCCATTTCTGGAAAATTCTCAGTTAGTAGTAGTTTCCATAATGTTTTTCTGCTCTTATATGTCCTACTTTTGTTTCTTTGCTTGTCTTTTCTATTGTGTGGAACTTTTCTTCCTGGGCCTCCACTGAAAATGTACTTTTTGTCCAGCTGTACTATCCTGGTAAACAAAAAAATAATAATTAAAAAAAAATAAATAAATAAGGATTTTTTTCCTATTTTGTTGCTTGTTCCTTGGTCTTATGAACTTTAAAACACACAACATCGAGTAACATGGTGGGACGTAGTGTAGTGGTACTGAAGGAATAATTTGAATTCCCTGGATTTAAACATTTTTAAGACTGAAGTCATTTTGGGAAGTTGGGAGTTAAACATGCATTTTCCCTTGAGGATAGTGTGGAGGAGCCCAGAACTGTATGCAGGTTAGAGAAAGATGCTGGCAGCACCTGTTGCACCAGGATTATGAGAAAAGGGGCAACAGTAAAGCTGTTTGGCACTTTGGATGAAGTACGCATGCACTCACTGGGATCTGTATTGTGACAACTTGCACTATCTGTCGCAAACATGCAAATGATATTTTTGCCAAACTGGAGGATGAAGCGGGCTGTGAACCTGGTCTCCCAATGTTGTGGTCAGCTCCAAGGTTGGCTAGATCTACTGCAGTCTGCAGACTTTTGTCCAGAGGCATACATGAGTAGTACCACAAGACAACTCACAATTCAGGACTCAAAACCCTACCTTCCTTGAATTTTATTTTATGTTTATTTGTTGGTTATGTTACTTATTTATTTTCTTATTTATGTTATTTTTTATTTTGTTCCTGGCCTACTCCTTTGGGATCCATATCTGTTTTCAGACTCTTGTATGATACCAGCACACTCTCATATATTCCTTATGGAATGGTTATTTTTTATTATTACTATCCTTATTTACTTATAATTTCTGTAAATTACTAAGTATATATAACCCGAACTTTAGTACATTGTTACATATTTTCCTGTGTGTAGTCCTTTGGTTTGTTTAAGCACAAAGACTTCAGTTTAGTTGTATATTTCTCTTTTTACCTCCTTAAATTAGTTAACATTCTGATCTCCCCAATACGTCTGCTGTTTCAGAAATGTAAGTCTGTAGTTAGTATACAGATCTGAAGAAGTGTTAGTGAAACCGCTGTCATGATTTATCTTTATTTGGTATAACCGCCCCCCCCAAACCATGATTAATAATATTTTAATTAATGCTTAGATATCTGATCCTTAGTTATGCTCCTCATAGTAGTGATATTATGAATAGCAAAAATCCCAATTACAATAAGTCTAATTAGGAACGTGTGCTTAATAATGATGGCATTGAGCATTTTTGTTTAGCCACGTCACATTGCTAATTACTAATTGTTTTCTTGTGTGCCATACATGCATATTATAATTTTATAGGTTTTATAAGTTTTTACATTTTTTTATATTTTTATATTTTGATATGCTGGGTTGACCTTTCATCATTTATCGAACACCCTCAAAGAGTGATTTTGAAGCTTTAACTTTTTGGTTGTGGGGATACATCTTGATTCTGACTCTAGCTTTCTGTTGAGAATTGGTAGCGAGTTGCAGGACTCATTCTTAGAAAATGATGAGTGATGGCCATTGGCTGACTTAGAACTACTATCACCAATCACTCTGGTCTACTGAGTAACCAGTACTTTAACTTAAATCAAAAGATGATTTCCAACCATTGGCAGAATCTTCAACTACCACAACCAATGGTTAACATAGATCTGCTACAACAGTCAATGGCTCTTAATGCTGATTGTCCACGCCCATTACACGTCTATTGACTAAGTCCTTTTACTAATGTTAAATAAGGTATTTATTATGCTTGTCGTTGTTTGATACTTTGATTAACAGCACTTTGCTCCAACAGTTGGACTGATTTAATAAAGGTCATTTTTAAGTATAATTCGCAAAAGGCTTTATCCATTTCTGCGTGCTATTGATTTCTGTATTTCTAGTTTCAGATTGTGTGCTTCACTACATCTACTTCCCCTGTGATTCATCTAACCACTGGAAGGGACTTCCACAGTTAAAACTGTTGATTTTCATCAGTGTTTCATTTATGCTCTAAGCGATTGGTCAAGTTGCCTGTTTTGCCTCTCTTCTGAGCATTTGTAGCTTGAGCTTTGCTAGTACATATAACCAAGAAGCTGGCTTAATTTTTGGTTGTATTTCCCACACGTTTGGTTTACGAGGCTAAATAGATGGATACCACAGGTGCCCTATGTTGGGCTACGTGGTAAAACTTTGGTGTGCCTTTGCTGCTGCATTAAGTAAACTTGGGTGTTGCACTGTTTTAGGTCATGTTTTTTTAAGCTGTACAGAGGTGGAAACTAAAGATCAGTCTAGTTTTTTCACATTTGCAGAAAACTGCATAGCATGATTCATGAGAGGCTTGTACAGTTAGTTATAGGCTGAGGACTCAACGAATATGAATAATATAGGCAGTCATGTCAGAAAATAGACGTTCATAATTTACTGTCTACTTTTGTGCAGAAAATATATGTTGATAGTATCCCACAATTCCATTTGAGTGGGCATGGTTACATAATTATGTACGCAAATTTTGTATTAATCAGCATCCTAAATTTTGGCCGGTTGTACATACTTTTCATGGGCCTTTGTCCTGATTTTTAATGTTTCCAGGTTGAGAGGTATGCACTGAGAGGAGAATTCAGTATAAAGTTGGGAGGTACACTCTACAGTATCAGGGAGATTATTTAAACTGCTGCCAGGATTCCATTAAAAAGTTAATAGAGTGACAGTTATAGCATAAGCTCTAATGGTGTTGCCTATGTTATCACAATGCATGGGCATTCAGTGTTAACTATCACAGGGAAGTGCTGATCTGCACTTGTGGTAGTTAATGGCAGTTTACAGATATGCAGATTAGATGATAGTGAGAAATTTCTACATTGTGTTTACTGTGCAATTGAATTATACATTCATGCATCATGGAACAAGCCCCTTTTAATGCAGCTATAACTACAAACACTGGGGGTTCTATCTGAATTTTTGGTGTTGTTAAAACAGCCAGTGACATGTAAATACAAAAATTATAATTACAAGATTCTGTTTCAAACTGAAGCACTTAAAGAAGTCAAGTGTCTTAATATTTCATGTGGTTTGGTCAGTGAAAAGCTTGGCATGGTAAAACAATCTCTCATTGTGATAGCAAAGTGTTTTGTGTTCAGGCAGTCACAGAAACAAAGATACAGCTCAGCTACTGTGCAGAAACCTAGCAGTGATATCCCTTATAACTAGGGTGCTTTGTTTACAGGCTTAGGAAGGTTACCAGGAGAATATCATATACAAATAAATCCTGATACTATGTCAGTGATGCGTGCTCTAAGAAAACTACCAGTAGCTCTCAAAAGCAGAAGACAGTAAGAACTGAAGTGAATGGAAAGGTTGAGTGTTATTAAGAAGCAATTACATTCAGCAGACTTGATGAAGACTGTGGTAAATGCTGTGAAGTAAAACTGGATTATTATTTTTGTGTTGACAGCTGCATTAAATGATTAAATGGCAACATCATCCCCTGGTTATATTTGAAGAACTGCTAAGTTCTTTAGCACAAAATACAAACCAGGGATCTAGCAGATAAAGATGGATAAGGAAATCTGCAAACAGCATGTGTTTCGTATACCATTAGAAAGTGCAAACTCATTAGACTTTCATATTTTATCAGCAAGAGAAGTATTCCAAAATGCTGTTGCAAGTCACTGAAGCTTGGAAACTGATGTAAACATAAATGATGATCTATTAGCATGGGGACAGCCACAAAAGGAACATGAAAAGAGATTAATGCATGTGGGGTCAGGCAAAGGAAGAGTATGTCAAGAGATTAATGCAGCTACTAAACATATTAAAGTAGCATGATTTAATGTTATATAGGAACAATTATAAAGTGAGAGTGCCTGAAATATTTATATATATATATATATATATATATGGGTTATATTATAATGTCAAATGGACATTAAAAAGTCATCATAATTGCTTCAGTTAAAGATGAAAAAGTTTTCCAAGATGGTTTAAAAAATTCACACCTGATACAATAGTAATTACCTCATTTTTTATATTCACAAACATAACATTATCAGACTTGGTAAAACAGAAATACTGCAAAGTATATAATCAAATATAAAGAGTCATGGTATACATGATTTTATACTTCAACTGTTGTACATCTACCAATGCCAAAAAGCATATACTGTAGCCTTTCCCATTCAAAGAGCATATCTAGTCACTTGAAGGAGATCACTGTACTATCATATACCTCTTTGAGTTGACCCATTAGAGAATACTGAGTGGCATATTAGAACTTTTGATCAATCCACATCAAGCAAGTAAGTACAAAGATAGTGGCTATTTTTAAAATAATACAATTTGATTAATGAAAGGGAAGTAGTGTTTTATGATACCTCACCACAATATTGAGATGTAAATAATAGGCTCATTGCTGAAAGATTTACACATGTGGATTAGAATAAGTGCCATTGGGAAACAGTGACATCTAGAGAGATTTTTCAATGGCCAGATGTCCGTTAGCACACAGGATGGCAATTTTGATCTATTGTTGTGAAAAGTTAGCTGGTTATAAAATAAAACAACCTGCGCACTTCTGTTATTTTCAATCTCTGGAAAGGCAGACAAGAGTCTTTACTGGCAGATGCTTTTGTGGGAAGTACAACCTATCTATACAGAAAGTAAGGTTAAGCATATTAACAAACTTAAAGATGCGAAACTCTGAGACATAAAATAGTCATCCACTTCTCACATTTATAAACTTTCAAACCATAGCTATGTACATGTACTCTGGCCTACTATTAGTGGTCAAAAATAGGTAGAGTACATGAAATGCCAAAATATAGGTGTAATGGTCACCAGTGCCAATGCATACTCTACCAGGGGCCAGAGTCAGTGAACTTATTTTGCCTTAAAAATAATATTATAGGTAGATCCATTGCTGGTGCATTTTCTCAGAGCTGCACTTGGTCCATCATCGTTGCTACAAGATTCTTATATCTGAAATGGATGATTACAAGGTATTGCTTCTTAATCCACTGTGAAGGTGGTTGTGTACTTTCTAGCATTCTCTGTAGAAGTGCTATAGCAAAGCTTGCTCTGAACCAGAAATTGCTATCCAATCTCTTATATTCTGTGAAACTGTAGATGGAAAACCATGTGGTCACTTCACTAATACTGTGGTTGGAAAGATTTTTAAAGACAGCTACTGTGGTTGTATTTCACTTGCTGCAGTGAGCACTCAAACTCCCAAGACAATGTTTTGTTGAACTTACCAAACTAGAAACAACACAATTAGCTAACCACTTGAACTGGGGCTAATTTGTTTTTAGATGACTCTGTTTATCCTTCATAAAAGAAACAAAGAAGAGCAACAGGTCAGTCTGCCTGTGAGTTGCCTTACAGGTCAAAAAATTCACTTTCTTTTCCTGCTTGGAATGGAAAACTGGAAGCTGAGTAGACTGATGATCAGTAGATTCACAGCCCATGAGAGACATAAAAATGGGAATTGTTCTTAAGACAGCCTTACCATGTGGAAGACTCTATCAGTGTGCTTACACATGAAGAGTTGTGTATTAGTGAAGCCCCTCTAGGGGAAGTAACAGCCTTTAATAGCAGGGTCTTCCAGTTCAGATATTTCAGGCCATTAGCATTAGCTGGTACAAAAGGAAGTACATTCACCTTCTCAGAGACAAAATTCAACCCCAGGTTATTATAATGTATTGTCTTAAATGCAGATAAATTAACTTATTCAGAATAAAATTGAATATCCTTACTGGAGCTACTTGATATCTATAAGGTTTATAATGTAAAGATCCTTCTGGAACTGATTATCAACTATATTTGGAACTGAGTGAGGCTCTGTACACTGGCAGATATAACAACATAAGCCAGTCATATATTCAGAAAAAAGGGTACTGTGCTCTTTGAAGGATAAAATAATGTCTACATTAATGAGCACCATTTTATACTAGGAGAAAATCTTTTTGATTTACATTGAAAAGTTTATTCTTTTAACCAACTTGTTTCAAAATGAACAAGTCAATATTAAAGGTGTATCACTGTAAAGGATTAACAAGATTAAAGGTGTATCACTGTAAAGGATTAACTGGATATTCTTTTCTTATGCATATAAAATAAGAATTCATTGTCAAAAGGATTACTAAAATCTCCTTTACATCTGTATTTTGCCTCTGTGTTGCTGGATATATATATATATATATATATATATATATATATATATATATATCAAAACTGTTTCATGTAGTAAATATACTTATGTATATGTTACGCTGTTACACCATACGAGTTATCTCTAATTTTTAATATCATAGTCCACACATCAATACAACCATCTTAACACATTTTCTCTTCTGTCACTTTCTACTTTTAATACTACCATTAAATATAGGCCACCTATAATCTACTTATTCCCACTATCTAGCTATAAGATTCTAACTATATCTGTCTTACCTTTAAGTTTAACTCTCTGATTCTATCTTTCCCTTTTCCTACCCCCCCAAAAAAACTGAGCTGTATTGTTAAATATTTCTAACTGTATAATTTTTCTACATGCTAATGTTCCATTGTTACTGTATTGTGCCTTTTTACAACATATTTGCTATTTAGATAGTTTTCTGTATTATTTCACTTGCTTTATAATTATATTTTTGTTTCCTTACAAATTCATGTAATGATTTTCATGTAACTTGGAGCTTTTCTCCCCGGGCCTCTACTGAAAATGGGTTTCAAGCCCAGTGGACTTTCCTGGTCAACAAATGTCAATAAATAAATAAATAATAATTATATATATATATATATATATATATATATATATATATATATATATATATATATATATATATATATATATATATATATATATATGGGTCTGTCTTAGAATATCGACAGATCACAATATCAAATTGCAAAAGCATAAGCAGTCTTAGCTTTGGTGATGAAAATATTCAGTAGAAGAATGGTAACATCAAAACTTGCAGAAAAGTAAAAGTTCATTTTATTTGCCACATTCACAATTACAACTAATCACGTGCACAATGTTGCTTAAAGTGCTGCAGAACTGCATCTTTCATGGATACACCCATGAAAATAAAAATCTCTTGCGCAGTCTTCTTCAATGAAATAGAAAAAAAAAACAGGTTCAAGTGAAGAATCACTACTACTCCAACAGAGGTGATAAGTCTCTTACCAACGTTGGCACAACAAAACAGTTAGTTACCAAAGTCCTTCTGTTAAGATGTAGATAAGATAAAGGGGCAGTTTGCTACAGTTTAAAAGGATAGAAGAGTTTTATTTTTGCTTCTTGGGTCTGAGAAAATTATATTTTTTGCTTCTCAATTCAGATTGAGGGGGCACCAGATGGGTTGATGCCCCGTAGGATCCTGGAATAGCTTGCTATATCGCTGATGAAGGTATATCCAAGCTCCCTGCGATCAGACCTACCACTTGCATCAGGCAGACCACTCACCAGACTACTGCTTCAGAGCAGATTGCCCAGCCTTGGACAGTCTACCTTTACTACAAACAACTCTAGGAACACAAGTGAACTAGATTTCTGTGAAGTATTCAGTGACATCTGACATCCTAAACTTGCCTTCCCCTTAAAAAAGGAGCAGAATATCACCATTTCTGCCTCATGGAACTCAGCTGTGCTTTAAAGGGAACCAGCCCTCTTTTCTATGATTCACTAACTTTAGCCGATAAATGGCCTTCTCAAGTCACTAAAGCTGTCAAAGCAATTCATATTTTCCCCAAACTAGCATCATAATGCCAGGCTACCTGGTTTGTGACCTCTTTAATTTATCTTTTGGACAGATACCTGGCTGGTGAAGCCACCACCCTATGATATTATATATACATACATATATATATATATATATATATATATATATATATATATATATATATGTATATATAGAGAGAGAGAGAGAGATAGTACTATTAAACTCCAAATAAATAGCTCTAAATCAATCTATATAATCTGCTCTTACATCCCTCCAGGAAATAATATTAGCACTCTAGAAAACATTCTTAGTAGCCTTTCCACTCACTTACCTCAAGAAACGATTGTATTAGGTGATTTTAATATAGACTGGACTACATGTAATTCCCCCAACCCTAACACCCACTTAAATCTATTTGGTTTCAACCAAATAATAAACACCCCTACTAGAATCCACAAACCAAGTAATAAAGAAACTACTCTTGACTGGATCCTTATAAATAGTCATCCAGATACCTACAAAACAGGAACTCTCCCAGATGACATCAGTGATCACATTCTAACCTACATTACAAAACAAAAGAACTACAGCCCTAAAAATAACAATTTTGTTACCTATCGTTCTAAAAAACACTTCCAAGTAGAGAACTTCATTAATGAGCTAAAAGCCTGTCACTGGTCATCTCTAAAGCTACTTAATCTGGATGAAGCAATCTCCTCTTTTAATTCTACATTCCTTCAAATTCTAAATAGCCATGCTCCCTTCGTCTCCTCCAGAGTTAGAACCAAAATAGCCCCTTGGCTCACAAAACAAACTAAAGAAAAATGCTTCTCTGAAAACAAAATATGGGCAAAATGGAGACCCTCTAAAAGCTCTGCAGACCATCTATACTTTAAACAGGTAAGAAATGCTGTCAAAAAGAATATAATCTCAGACAAAAAAAACTACTATTCCCACCTTCAACAATCACACTCTAAAAATCCTCAAAAGTTTTGGTCTGGCATTAATAAACTGCTCAAACCAGGACATGCTAGAACTCCTTCCCCCTATTCTATACCAAGTAATAACCCTCTGCAAATAGCTAATGCTTTTAACAACTACTTCATTGAAGCTATTCAAACTCTAACTCAAACACTAGCACCCATCACCCCCACTCCTTCACAACATACTAACAGTCCACTTCCCTCCCTACATTTGCAACCTGTTCCAACATCCTTTATCTGCAAACTCCTTCAAAAACTCAAACCCTGCACTCTCTCTGCTGATAGCCTCCCAGCAGAATACCTTCAAATTGCATCTAAAGCCATAGCATACCCTGTTTCCATCCTTATAAACAGATCTATCTCAGAAGGCTACATCCCCTCCATATGGAAAGTGTCTCATATAATCCCCTTACACAAAGGAGGTAAATCTACTGATATCTCCAACTACCGACCAATTGCTCTACTCTCCCCATTAGCCAAAATTATGGAAAAATGTATTCACCATCAACTACTTCAGCACCTTCTCCACAACAACTTGCTTGCTAATTGTCAACACGGTTTTAGGCCCTTTCATAGCACTACTTCTGCCCTGCTAACTTTTATTGATTGCATAAACAGGAATCGGAACAATAACTCTCTCTCAGCCGCTCTATTTATTGACCTATCTAAAGCCTTTGACATGGTCAATCACAACCTACTTATCAATGTGCTAAAAGCCCAATCTCTTGACCCACAAGCAATCCTTTGGTTCAAATCTTATCTGGAAAATAGACAGCAAGCAGTACTCTGGGACAATAATCTATCCACACACCTCCCAGTGAGCACTGGAGTTCCTGAAGGTTCTATCCTAGGCCCTCTTCTTTTCTCTATCTTTATTAATGATCTCCATACTGTTTTTCCACAATCCACCTGTATACAATATGCTGATGACTCTACTCTTATCTGTACTGCCAAGTCTTCTTCCTCTCTCCAGACCCTTACACAAAATGTATTCAACACAGTTGAAAAATGGTTCACCCAACGCTGCCTTCTTCTTAACCCCAAAAAAACTAAACTACTACTTTTTACTCTCACCAAAAGATCAACACAGATCCACTTCACTATTACCTCTGACAATGGAACCTGTATTTCCCCTGATTCTACTGCTTATCTCCTTGGCGTAACTATTGACCATAACCTCATCTTTGATGCCCATGTTAACAATACTATTAAATCTGTCAATAAATAATTAGGCTCCCTGTATAGAATAAAACCCTTCCTTACCCCACTAGCTAGGAAATCCATTGCCCAGACTCATCTTACATCTACCCTATTCTATGCATCCGCCATTTATACCAATCTTTCAAAGCATAATCTCACCAAACTGGAAACTAGCTACAATAACATAACCAGATTTGCCACTGGCTCTCCATATAGAACCCACCATTGTCTTAACCTTAAACAACTCAGATGGCTAGAACTACAAAACCAACTACATTACAATCAACTTGTGATTGCACAAAAAATCCTGCACCATCCTACTAATACTCCTATCCTCTCTAATTTGATCTCCCCATATAAAAATCTTACAACACTACGCTCAGCTAATAAATTACTTATTGCCAACAGTTTATCTCATAACAAAGCGGGAGAGTCACTCTTTTCCAATGTTGTGGGTAGAATCTGGAACAAACTTCCTAGTACACTCACTTCTCTCTCTCATCTAGACCAATCTTTAAGAAACACCTCAGAGATCACCTAAAAATACATTGGCTTTGCCCCTGCTCAAAGCCTGATTGAATCATACTTTTCTTTCTTCTCCTCCCCCTTTCCTCTCCTGCTTCCAGAACAAATCCCCCCCTACAACTCTTGAATAATTACGACCCCCCCACTCTTTTTTACCTGCATCTTTTCCTTCCCATTCTCTTCTTTTTGCTGACTTAATGATTTATTTTTCAAGGGAATGCTAATGTTCAAATACTGTAACCTCTTGTCTGATTGTACATGACACCTACTAAAGAACTAATACTTGATTCTTTCTTACACCTACTCTAATGAAACCATACATTGTTCACAAATTAATAACATTTCTTAGTATGTCTTGCTATGTAACTGAAACTAGTCATTTTTTGAATGTTTGAATGTTATAATTTACTCATGCTTGGAGCTTTTCTCCCCGGGCCTCTACTGAAAATGGATATGTATCCAGCTAGACTAGCCCGGTCAACAAATATAAAATAAATATAAAATAAATAAATAAATGTAATTAGTTGAATTAGTTGTCATTACTGCACTGGGAATTTATAAGTTTCTCCTCTCCAGTCATAATTAGAATTGTCTGCTGCTAATTTTTTCAAGAGAAAGAAGGAATGAAAAGGAGACCTTGCTTCAGGGAAAGTTGCTGAATTTACATCTGTAACTGCTTAATCAGATGGTCATTCCTTTATATTCACTAAGTTTCTAGTATACTGCTTGATAATCATGTGAATCCTATCCTGAGTGACAGAAATAATTCCAGTCTTTTTTGACTAGAACATCCCTTGAAACCTCTTCATTAGACTGGAAGCTTGGTCTGACTTCTGTATGCTGAGTGCTATTGTAAGTTATGGAAACATAGAAGAGTTGCTTGCAGTGCATGCTTCAGTGTTTACTACAGCATCGATTCAAGCAGGCAATCATCCACATAAAAATAACTGCACTGCTTTTTGTGGAGGGTGGTGGAGAGCCCAGCCAAGATGGCTGCCTAAGCCGAACATTCTGGACAGGACTGCAGAAATGTGAATGAAAATAGGGGTCACAGTTAGATGAAAAAAAAAACAGAATGAAAGATGAGACAGCAGGAACAAAAAGAGGAAAAGAAGTCTGCTTTTAAAGCTACAAATAAGTAGCAACAATTGTGCATTTTGTTTGGAGAGGTCACTACTGTAGTCCAGGATGTGAGCAATGTGAAACAAACAATAGAAAAAGCAACACATGTCAGTGAAAAGGCTTCAAGTCAGAAGTAAACTGATGAAAAAATGATGAACTAAACAACTCAAGCATTTCTGATAGATGCCAGAGTTCAAGAGGTGGAAGGCAAGATTAAAGAAGGACTGAATGTGAACACAGAAAGTGAGAAGGATTAAATAAGTGGAAGGAGTGTGCACTGAAAGGCAGGTGACTGTGGACAATGCAAGAAGGATGTTTTAAATGAAATAAATCCTTACTTTGTGAAACATACCACAGAGAACACAACACCAAAACTGTAAAAACAATGAGAGAAACTGAATCAAGTCCCAGGGCAATTATGGGTAATATAGTTAGAAGGGGCATAGGGGTAAGCCTCCAAGGTAAGCGATACACTTATCATAACTACTTACTAATCTACAACAAACTGTAGTAAACATAAGTTTAATGTCTACAGTTTAGAAAAATAAGTAATAATTGCTGATGTAACATATAGAGAGCATAAAAAAGGAATGTGTCGGGAGAACAAGGGAAAAGTAAGGTAAACAACAACCCACAGACAAATATGAAGTCAATTGAAGTAAAGGAACAGTGGTGTATAAGTAGCATTGTAAAAGCTGTAAAACTGCAGATAAAGATTAAAAAACAGCATCGGACTATTACACAAAAGAAGCTAGTGCACCAGACTGGTGGGAAACAGTGGAGGAGCACATGGAGATCAATGAAGTGGAATTCTGTAATATAAAATGATGGTGGCAACAATATTGGGTCAGCATAAAATGTATTAGTGTGAGGTACATTGGAAGGGAACAAAAGACCCATGTTCTGGGCCTACCCATGCACATGCTAGTGCTAAAATGCAGGGATCTAGAGGTCAGAGTTTGGGAAAACATGTGCAAGCAAAGCCAACTGCCAAAGAACACAATGGTCAGCTTGCAGGGTGAGCCAAGAGGATGGGTTTTGCTGGATGCCACCAATTAGGAAAGCAAGGAGGGGTGGGAAAAAAACAACAAGGAAAATGCAGTTAATTATGTGGAGCATCTAATTCCCCCAGGGGAATGAGAATCTAGAAAAAGTTAAAGAGGTTGGAGGAGATGTTCTATTGCAAGGAACAAAGCTGAAAATCAGAGATTGTGTTATGACTACACAAAGGGTTAAATGGACAACAAAGCAGGTGGAGGAAAGTAGAGACTAGTAATTTCACAGAGAAGCTCAGATAATAGGAGAGAAAATGATAAAAAGTGGGGTAGGCAGATAGAGCATCTGGCAAGGAAGGGTGGAAGGTGCATGATGAACAGTAGCAAACATACATGCACCAAACAGGGATAAAAATGAACATTTTGCAAGAACTTTTTTGCTAACTGGGCACAGTCAAAAAGAACTGGAAGAGACATAATAGAGGAAACTACACTGTCAGCATAGAAACAGAAAAAGGTTATATGGAAGGGGGGGGGGTATAACAAAAAGATGAGATAAGAATTAGCCCAAGGAATGAAAGAATGAGGTGGCTAGATACATAGAGGAGAAGGGTATCCAAATGAGAGGGAAAAACACCTTCAAAAGAATAATTTTGGTAATAGGCAAGTAGGTTAGTCAGGTTATTAGCAAAGGAAAATCTAACGAAAATAATGGAAGAGACCCAAATACTTTTTCTGGATTCTCTTTCTCCTGATGGAATTCGATGCTCCACATAATTAAGACTGTACAGATGTGAGACTTAAGGGTGCAGGAACAAAAAATTTTAATTATTCATAACCAGGGAGTTAATTATTTAATTAAATAATTATTGGCTGTGTGATTTATTAGTATAAATGTAGCTAGTATGTGTTAGGAATTTTGTATTCACTGATGAAGGGTTTGTTTGACCTGAAAGCATTGTTTTATTAAACACATGTTCAGTATCAGCGTTGCTTGGTTTATTCTACTTTGGAATATTGGCTTTATCAACTAAGCTTTGTTCTGCAATTGTTTGATTGCACTGACATGCTACAAATTACCAGGTCTCAGGTTCACTGATACATACCATTTGGCCCCTGCATTTGGGGAGTAAAAGTTGTGGCAGTGTGCTTGGTGTAAAGTCAGATACATTCAAGGTGGGTACAGGATTCCTCCAAGGATACTGCGGTGGTGGTGCTGCGGTAGCATTGTCGCCACACAGTAAGACGTTGTCCTGTTTGATTCTCACCTAGAGCGTCTTCTGTGGGGAGACATGCGTTAATGGGCGTACCTTCGTTGAAGGTTGTGCGTCAGGGTCAGCAACTCGGCATGTAAAAATCTACTGCCAATCATTAGTGGACCGGCGTTCCGCTGTGGTGACCCCTAACCAGGAAAAGCCGAAAGACACAGCAACAACAGGACTTCTCCAAGGATGCACATAGCCTCATGCCATGTATTCTTTTTTGATGCATGCAGATAATTCTATTCCCTTAGTCTCATTGACTGTGATCTAAAGCATGCACTGAGTGATTTGCTGTAGGGTGTAAATCACCTGTCAGAAAATCAACACCTGAAAGGCAGATATCATGGTTTTCTTTCAGAAAAGAGTGGAATTTACTTATCTTAGGGTCTTGTCCATGAATGTGGGTAGAGGAAAGTAGGAGTTTTATCAGTAGGTGTGTGCACCTGTAGTAGTATTTTAGTCTTTTTGTTGTCATATTGCCAAATGCTAGAGAAGTGAGAGCTGAGCTGTTGAACAAAATCCTCAATTTACCAATCAGTCTATGTCCCAGCTTTCCTGTGGTCTTGAGCTTTTAGTAGTTACTAAAGGATGATATCTCAGATGCAAGTCACAAAAAAAAGATTTTACTTCCCAAGGAAAATGGTGAGATTACTGTAAATAAGTAGCTTGTTTTTCCAGTAAGACCTCAGCATGCAGCCACCACTCCTCTGTACTGGGTGGAGTCAGCTGAGGTAGTTTACTCACCTTTCGAGTGTACCTCTGGTTACCTCCCATTCAATGTGTATCAGGCAAAGCTCACAAGAAGTAGGCTCCAGAACAGATCCAGAACATGATAGCTTGAGAGAGAGATTATACATTTAAGCACAGTCAGCTAGAATTTGCTGTTAATTTTCAGTAAGTCTAGATCAGTTTGCTACCACAAACGAGGGGTGGACCTCCAGTGCTTAACAATGATAACAAGAAGAAAACCGCTGTCTCTGAATAATAAGCTCAAAACCCACATTATAAAAGTAAACTCAAAAGAATGAACACGGAACTAAGACTAAAGGTCAAAATTTTCAAGGCCAAGTATCAGATAGGTATTTCCACAAAGTCCAAAGATAACCATAAAACATTCATCTATGTCAGATACCCAAGGAATAATTCTCATCAATGCACTGAGCTGATATCTAATGGCACCATATACTCATATTCAGAGGGTATTACCATTTTAATGGATACCTTTAGTTCTAACATCTCTGTATGGTTCTTCCTCATACCTTTCCACCAATAGCATCATTCCTGTAACTCCTAAATTCATCATGGAACAAGTATTAGCAGCAATCACCAAAACCAAAACACCAACTCTATAAATCCAGACCACACAGTGGACTGCTTCTATGTTAGTATGAAACACTGGGTCTCACAACCCCTCCCCCATCCAATAAACCTACTTAACCTACTGGCTAGATCCCCAAAGCCTGGTGAACAGTAGTGTTGGTTCCCCCTAGCAAAGGTTAATCAACCATTGATCCTGGGAAGTGTAATCCAGTTAGCTTTATCATATATAAAGTAATGGAACATATTATCATTAATTTCATTAACATGGATATTAGTAGCCTACGGTTTCTTGACCCTCACTAGTTTGGATTTGTAAGTGGCAGAAGTTAACTGCTCAGGTTGGTGATCATCTCTAAAAAAGTCACAGAGGAACTAGACATATGCATTTCAGTGCAATCGGCAAATCTGGACTTGGAAAAGGCTCATGCATGATGCATTTCTGTACTCATAAATCATTGATAAACTGATCTTACTGACTATGAAACCCCTACATTACTCACCTGATAGTAAACTTGCTAAAGGGCAGATGGCACTCATTTATGGTAAGCGACACACTCTCCTCAAAAAGATCTGTCACCGATGGCAAAACCCAAAAGTTCTGCTCTGGGTATGGTACTCTTTGGATTGTCCAAATGTCAATGGTCTCTGGTTTACCAGTTTTGATGATGGATCTAAACTCAGAGCTATGTTCAATCTACCAGAAAACACAGATATCTTGCAGGATGACCTTACCCTACAAATTCATGGTGTCTGGACCATGGAATAAAGTTTAACATTAAAAAATCAGCATTGTTCCCTTTGAGATACAGAAGTATCCCTACAACTACCACATCAAGGGCACTCTTCTTAAAGTAGAATTTTAGAAACCTGAGCATATTAACGTAAAAATGAACTTTCCTTAAACCAGCATATAACAAACATTGTGAGAAATTAGAACTTATAGTCTGAGGTTACTTTACCCTTATTAGAACAATAATCAAATAAAAGGCCTCCTCCTTTTGCATGTATCTAACTAGACACATGGTCCATATTGAAAAAACATATTTCCTTATCAAAAGAATGTTTCGCATAAGCTCATTAAACTACATGGAATGTTTAAAAGCTCTATGCAGTCTCATACCACCTTCTTCATGGTAATTTGTGACTGGCCTATAATGTCACAAAAACTCTGGACTTACTGACTTTCTAAAAAGTTTGTAAAGCCGCAAAAGCCACTAATATCTACTATAGGGTTTGCTTTGCAAAATCTGCAACAAGATATTAACAACACCTGCTGGCAGGACAGAAATCTCTCCCAAAGATTAACTCACCTTTAGATGAAGCCCCTGATCCATGTCAAACAGAGCAGCCCCCCCCTTGACTCTCACTTGAAAGAGTGGATGGATACCTGCAGCTTATGCTGGACTCACCTCTAAGTCCCTTTTGGAAAGGGGGTAGCAACCAAGGGAGCCCGCAGAATTTTTTTCAGGGGGGTGCAAACCCAGAGCACCACCCCAACCCCACCCCTTCAAAGCACCGCCCCCCACCCCACCCCTTCAACCCCCCCCAACACACACACGCAGCCATTCCAGTATCCCATTACTTGGCTATTTCTCCCCAGTTGCCATAAACACTGTTCAAAACTCTCTGTGTGCATACTGTTTTATGCATTACTTCTACAATGATTACAGATACTTGGTTTTAATTTTCAACTTTTATTTCAAATTTTAGGGCCTCAGGGCCAATAGCTTAGTAACCTCCTATTTTATAGCACAAACACTGATAGACATTTGCTAAACTTAAACAAAGCAATAGTCTTACAATGAAAACAGACTTAGCATTAAAACTTCTCTACCTTTGAAACTCTCATGCACTGAAACACCATTTAAACCCACATTCAAAGAAAATGCATCTGGCCAGTGGCAGGTTAATTTTACATTTGGACTGTTTTCAAATCATAGGCCCCTTGCACACATTTCAGAACCATGCATAACTGCTTTGATTCACCTTCCTGATTGTATTAATTATAATATATAATAACTGAATTATATCCCTTGTTAATACAGTACCACTTAGAGTGTGTTTTATAGTTTTGAACATTTTTTCCATTAAGCAATGAAACAAAACATATGAACCAATAATGACAAATTGCCCAATTCAGAACATTTCAACCATAAAAGGCCACTTAAATGTTTATCATTACAATCTACCAATATCAGTCAATATGCACAATCTCTGCAGAAGTAAAAGTTATCTGAATAATTTCACATTAAAGAGATCTGAAACTAATGGAGAGGTTGTTGCTAGAAAACAGCTTTATATTTCAGTGTTTCATCTACAAATTCAGTGCCTACTGCCCTTAAACAATAAATTGCCTATGTTACATTAAAAAAAATGCTAAGCTTCTATATTGCAATAGGAATAAGTGGCAAGCGGAAACACAGGTTCATAGTTACTAGGCATCTCATCCAAAGGAGGACATACTCAGGACTGCAGCACCCCACCCCCTTAAAATACAAATCTACGTGTGGTGGGAGTAGAACCTACAGCCCTCTACATCAAGATGCAAGTATGCTGCCTGCTGTGCTACTAAGACTGTTTTGCAATTCTACACCACAACAGTGATACCATTTGCTAAACAAAACAGTTGCACATTTTAAGCAGACTTAGCGTGAACAATAGTAGACATCTCTTCCCTTGAAGCTCACAATTCCTTGAAAATGTATGTGAAAATAAATTCTACCTGTTAACTCTAAATAGGACATTTCACGCTCACACATGCACACCTCAACCTCTTAGTGCAATAAATCTGGACAAAGCCTAAAATAAATAGGGACAGATTATAAATATTGCTCTCATGAACGTAATAATTGTAGAATAACAGGATTTGTGTTAGTATGCATTTTTCTAAAGGATATGATATCTAAAACTCAAATGTCTGTTATTATTTAGCAACTTCAATCCTTTTTATTTATTTGGCATTTGTTAACCGGGATAGTCCATCTGTGCAAAATCCCTTTTTCAGTGGAGGCCTGGGGAGAAAAGCTCAGGAGGAATATGGGGGAGAAATCTGGACATTCTGAAAAAACCTGGACAGCTGAACACACACACACACACACACACACACACACACACACACACACACACACACACACACACACACACACACACACACACACACACAGTACATCTCAATCTCTTAGCACAAGAAATCTGGAAAAAGCCTGTTATAATGTTGGGGACAAAGGCCCAAACTAGGGCCACATTTAGAAAGTTGCTAGAATAACAGGATTTGTGTTAGAATGAATTTTCTACAGGATATGAAGTCTGAAAATCAAATACATGTCATTATTTAGTAACTTTAATCCTTAGCTCATCCCAGTGATTTGTCAAAAAAAACCCTGAATTTTTATGAGGAACAGACCAAAAATATAAGGCAAACGTCTGGACGTTCTGTGGAAATCTGTACAGTTGATAGGTATGACCCACACATATAACCCCTACCTCCTTAGAAAGTGCATAGAACAACAAATTTTGCATTAGTATGCATTTTCTGAGGATATGAAGTCAAACTCAAATACCTGCCATTATTTTCTGACTTCAGTCTTCAATGATTTGCCAAAAGAACACACTTTTATGAGAAACAAACTGAAAATATGAGACAAAAATCTGAATTGTGAGGTATGAAAGTTTTCCACAACCAATAAACATTTTTAAGAAAAGAAAATAGCACAATACATACATTACTTCATATATGCAAACAAGGAGCCATATTGTCCGTAAAAGAAAAAAAAAAAAGAAAAACTCTCTCTCTTGCTCTGTCTAGGCCAACGGAATGTCTGTAAGTGCAGGCTGCATCTTCACAGTCTTTAGACAGCATACTGCTTACAACCAAGCTTCACAGGATCATAAGAGGTTACTAGGCTAATGGCCCTGAGGCCCTTACAAACCTATCCAAGGTTTTCCCTCTTTTAAATGGTGCTATTAGTAGACCTGACTCAACAACAGACACAGAAGAAGAGACATTTTTAAGTTTCTGTTTTTTCTTCCTAGGGAAATCCCTGGAATGGGACTGACTCATGACAGGAGCACTAGCCTGGGAATCAGGTACCTTACCCCAGTTAAGCAGTATACCTTCAACCACTCATATCTGGAAGGTCAACCAAAGTGTTTTTTCCTTGCCCAGTGAATCAACCCTATAGCTGCAGGGAATATGTCACTCTCCCAGTCATTAATGGCTTCCTGAAGAGCTGCAGCTAGAGGAACCAGAAGGCAAAAGATGGATCATCCAAGGAAACAGCTTTGGCCACAAAGGAGTCACTCACCAATGACTGAGGCAGTGATGGAGACAGACACCCAAGGATTTCTTAACTTTGTTCTTCTTGCGGACAGGAGTAGCAAGAACCACGGAGACAGACAATTGTTTAGTGTTCAATATGGGAAAGAAGTCTCACAAGGAGACTGAAAAACCTGACTGAGTCAGTAAACCCTTGGGGAGGAACATCAAGGTTCTGCAGTAAATCTTTGATTGTCCTAGAAGAGAGAAATCCTGCCCACACACACACACACACACACACACACACACACACACACACACACACACACACACACACACACACACACACACACACACACAAAACACAGAGATAGATTACATCAATAAAAATATTTTTACACAGACTTTTCCCTCCATACAAGCATTACACAAGTAAAAATCCCCTCAGTAACATGACAGTCCCAAAAAATCATTTTGTAGCTTAAAATTAATCAGATTCCCACAAAAAACATTTTTATGGTAAAATGGCATAAATGAAGTTATTTCCCATTAGAGGAATTATCTTCAGAGCCTTGAAAAGATGGTTAGCTAACAATCAGTTTAACAGAGCACACAGATATAAAGCACTGTCAACAAGAAGGATGTGACCCTCTTAAACGTGGATGGTGGTTATATCCTAGGTAAGGAATAACCCCTATAGCTTATGATACCGCAACACTGATTTAAATGTTGATTAACCAAATTCATGCCTGTACATTTTTTGTCAAAATGAAACAAGTCAAATATATTCAAAGAATAAACTAAAATATACATCAATAATTAATGAATATTAATAGCCTGTATACAGTTATGAATCCTAAACTAAGGAATTAGATACCATCCTTCTCTCAGGTCTTAACCGTCTTAACTTCATTCTTCCCATAACTTCATTCTTCCCATACACAGTAAAACAAACACTTCAGCAGTTTCAGATAAAAAGGTCCAACACAAGGAAATTCTTCCTGCACAAAGGTTAGATATCAAATATTAGCAAACAAAGTAAAATTAATAAAATAAGACCTTCCAACAAGAGACTGTATAAAAATTCTGACTTCAAGTATGCACACAATTAGTCAGCATCAGTCTACTAACATGGGACACTTTTCTCAATTCACTAGAAAAGTGTGATGACAAGAACTAACAGTTTCATTTATGTCAGAATTAAATCTGCAAAGGGAAAAACAAAAATAAGGCAAGAGAGGGTGAGATTAAGCTTTAAATTCTTGAGACTTCATCACAGACTGACAGATCCTCCTTCATTTAAATAAAAGTATTTAAAGTAAAGCTACTAATGATCCATTACACAGTAAAAGGCTTTATAATTTCACTCCAAGGATAAATGCAGCCTACATGCTCGTCTACAACCAGTAAACTAAATTTTCATGGAATTTTATTCAAAAACTTTAGCAAAATAGTTTATTACCTAGAGTTACTCCGCTCCTAGAGGCTAACTTCTGTGTACAATTGACCGCTTGACCAATTAATGGGAACGGAGGGTGGTCTTGTGCCTTTAAAACCTGGACCAAATACATCCCCTTAAAGGTTCACCACTCAAACACTAATGACTAAGAAAACATACAATGAAACACTTGGTAATAACTGTGTACAACATTAATAAAAGCACTCTGCACCATCATTCATTCTGTTATGCACCACAGCATGTTTAGTGCATACATTCCCATGCTATGGTACTTGAATTCTGTATTTTATTAGTGCTGAAGTTTTCTTTTTAAACAGTGATACCAACTAAAAAAAGTACGCTGAACTAGTATAACCTGGTAAAGGTAATGATGGATCTTGTGGAGTTAAACTCTATGATACAAGGGTCAGTGCTTATTCACAGAAAAGGATACTAAACAAATTACTGAAATTCACACCATGAAAAAAATAAGACAGACTTTTGGGTACTGCAGAGTGGAATCTCCTGATTGTAATTTGCCTTTCAATTTTAACTGTTACAAACCAAATACATGCTCCTCATACAACAAACATTGATATACCAATCAATGTGAATACAGCACTAATGGAAGACATTCTTAGCCACATTTTGTTCTCTCCCCTAAAGCCATGAACCTATAGTTGGTATAAAATGCAAATCTACATACCTTATAGACTATAGTTTCACATCTTGCAAAAATGCTTTAAACATTCCTACATGACTGAGCAGGCAACAGCACTAACTTCACTTTAAAGATACACAGTGCACAAACACTGTTGAAGATGGTACATTGTCACACACCTACCTCTCACTTCTATATTCATCTGGTGCGTACGCAGTCAAAACGTCCTCTGGAATTCAAATTCCCGGTAGGAGCGTGAAAGATGAAGACGTAAACTGACACAGAAGACAAAAACAGGTTGTAAACACCTGTTGCGTCTGTGCGACTGGACAAGATGCAAAGGGCGTTCTTAAAGAGGAATGCCCTTAAAAAAAAAAAAAACAAAAAGAAGTTTTTTTTTTTAAATTAAAATAAAATAAATTTCTCAGCCAGCCAGTTCCAGGGGGGTGCAAGTGCTCCCCCTTGCACCTGCCTGCGGGTACCCTTGGTAGCAACTAATATGCACGGATAGGTTCCCAGAGATATTCCTGATCAACTGGCTAGTTTGAATATCTGAACATTTGGTGATAAATTTCAGCTGTACTTCAAAACTGGATAATATACATTTTTAGAAGTCCAAAAATGAAATCCAGCACAAAGGAAAGATGGAAATTTTGAAAATTTATTGTGGCAAGCTCCATGAATAAAATATCCACAGCAAACCGGTTTTGGCTGAAAGTTCAAGCCTTCTTCAGTGCAAAAACTATATTCATTAGCTAATGCCACCTGTATCTGTTCTTCATTTTATGTTGGACAAACGTCCAGACCTTTTAGACATCATATCAGTGAACATCTAAGTGAAATTAGAAATAAAAGAATCTCAAACGCTCTTTACAAACACACTTTAGTACACAAAACTGCCAAATTTACTTTTACCATCATGGATAAAATACAAATGAATAGGACATCCAAAGCTGGTTGGCATAATATATTAAATAATAAGGAATCCTCTTGGATAATCAGGCTAGGTGCTCTATTTAGACCAGGCCTGAATGAGTTAAGCTAATTTCAGCCTTGGATTGTTTGATTACTGTTTGACTAATGACTAAGCACTCTAATTAAGGTATTAAGCCCTTTTGGCTAATTTATGTACACATATATAAGCAGGTATTAGGGTTTGCTCTAATGAATATACTTTTTGCACTGAAGAAGGCTTGAACTTTCAGCCGAAACCGATTTGCTGTGGATATTTTATTTATGGAGCTTGCCACAATACATTTTCTAAATTCCCATCTTTCCTTTGTGCTGGATTTCATTTTTGGACTTCTGTTAATTATGGTTTAATCCATGCACTCAGTCTACCCTGCGTATTTTTGGCTCAGTCTGTTAATATACATTTTTAACCTTCAACACTGTTTTTTTTTCCCTTTTAGAGAACTTTCTGAGGGATCTTTACCACATTGTCAAATGCACTAAACGTTGAACACCTCTTCGTCAAACCCTATTTGTCAAATCCTCATCTGACAAATGATCGTTTCAGTGAAACTTTTTCCCATGGTAAGTAACAAGTTGGCCAACCTACCGACTGCAACAAAAACAGCATTATTTAAAACACACCCTGGTGGGGGACTGTCCCCCCCAACTAAATATACCAACTTCAAGAGTTCACTACAGTGGGAAAAAGGTCAAATTCCTGATAATGGCCCACTGGTTAGTTCCTATAGGAAAAAGTTCACTGAAATAATTGTTTGACAGACGAAGACTCCCACAAATAGGGTTCAACAAAGAAGTGTTTGACATTTAGTGCATTCTACAATATGATATAGACCCCTTTCTGAGGTTGTCTCTTAAAAAGATAATGTGCATCAAATAGACCTGTTAAAATCCTGACTTTTACATTATCAGGAAAAGGCTGGGGTTTTATCCATGCATGCCTACTTATAAAAGAACCAGAAGAGCATCTCAGAAACAGTTATTAACTGCACCATTGCCACATATGACCATGTGAGATCTAACGTTATCTGCAGTTTAAACCAGTAGTGTTTTTCTTGACTGAGGAATCTTCAGTCTCCTTCATTGAGGCATTGCTCTGCATCATAATGGTGGGGTAATATTATACAGTAAAGATCTGGTAGCTTATAGCTATCACAGCCAGTATAGCTGAAGTATAGATTTTTTCCCTGAAATGATCAATTATCTTGTGTGTTTGTCTGCTGGTAATGACATTATTTCAGGGATGATGTCTGACCTCTTAAAATATTGCAATTCAGCTGTAGATGAGTCATATGAGAGATTTGTAAACAAGTAACTGCGCCCTTTTAATATTTTATAAAATATATCAGGAGGAACAAGAGGCATAACACTGGGTCTCTGTCCCACTGAATGGAAATCTCAGGAATGGAATGAATAAAAGTTTATACAGCTAGAGGTTTAGGCTGATCCAGTTCTGAAAATGTCACATATCTTTGTTTAAGGGAAGGATATTTTTAACTTATGCCTTCTCTACACATTAACTGAAGGAAAAGGTCCACATAATAGAGTACTCCTTCTCCAAATATGTTAAACTGTCTCCTCCTTCATTACCCCACCTCTGTTTCTGATAATCAGGAGCAGGTTCCCTCCTTCTGTACATTTTTGTGGCTTTTCCAGAAGCAGAAGGCTTTAGTTCTTACTTAAATAGTGGATTTAGCTTTTCTTGTATTTGATAAAAATCCTGTACATTTGTAGTGTATAAGTTAGGTGTCTCAGATAGGTGGGGTCCCATGCTTGCGCTTTGGGCATCCATACCTCTTACATCATGAAAGCAGAAGCCCATTCCCTAGTAGTAAATATTGTGTACTACTTAGATGTCTTCATAAGAGACATCCGGTCTTCAGACATCCTCATCAAAATTATTGGAGAGGAATTTTAAAAGGGAGGAGCAGAATCATCTGCACCTCTGGAGTGAAAATCAATGGGGTTCCAAAACCTAATCTGGACATCTGTGGCTCAGTGTCTTCAGAAAAATACTTTCTTATGTTTTTGAAGTAAGAGCAGCACTAAGGAAGATGAAGTCAGGGAAAGCAGCAGGCACAGATAAGGTCACAGCAGATATGAGATCTGGGTGAGATAGGGGAGAAATGGCTCCTGAGGTTACTAATAGCAGTGTGGAGAGAAAGGCATATGGCAGATGACTGGATGATAAGCATACTCATGCCAGTGTACAAGAATAAAGGGGACATCCACAACTGTGGGCAGTACAGAGGCATCAAACTCCTATCACATTGCATGAAAGTTCTGGAGAGGGTGATTGATAAATGGATATGCAGAGTAGTAGAATGTAAGATGGGAGATGAGCAGTTTGGATTCAAATCTGGATGCAGCACAACTGACCTGATGTTTGCATTGAAATGGATACTTGAGAAGAAGCTAGAGATGAGGAGAGAGTCCAACTAGGCATTCCTAGACTTGGAGAAAGCATATGACAAGGTCCCAAGAAAGCTGATCTGGGCAGTACTGTGGTGGTTTGAAGTTCCAGAAACATTGGTAGAATTAGTGCAGGCTGTGTACAAGGACCCAATGACTCAAGTACGGACAGTGTTTGGTCTCACAGAGGGGTTCCCAGTCGGTGTGGATGTACATCAAGGTTCAGCTTTTAGTCCATTTCTGTTCATACTGGTAATGGACTACATTAGTAAACAGGTTGAAGGGAACAGATCAACAAAGCTGCTGTATGCAGATGATGTGGCATTACAGGCAGACTCTGAGCAAGAACTCCAGCAAAGGAAAGGAGAATGGAATGTGAAACTGAATGCACATGGGATGAAACTAAGCACAGATAAGATGGTGGTAATGGCAACAAATTGGGGAAATCAAAATAAGGTGAGAATAGAGATAGAAGGGAAGATAGTGGAACAGGTAAACAGCTTCAAGTATCTGGGAGGAGTAGTTGAGGAGAAGGGTAGTCTGAATGAAGAGGTTAAAGCTAGAATCAGAGGGGCTGCAGCCAACTGGCATAGAGTATCAGGTATGGTCTATGACAGAAGAATCCCAAAGAAGCTGAAAAGTAAGGTGTACAAGACAGTGGTGTGACCAGTACTACTGTATGGTACAGAAACCTGGGCAGTAAAGGCAGAACAGCTAAAGAAGCTAGAGGTGATGGAAATGAAGTGCCTGAGAAAAGTAATAGGATGCACACTGTGGGACAGACGAAGAAATGAGATGAAGTAATGAGGACATAAGAGCAGAAGCGAAAGTAGCTCCAACTGCAGAAAAGATCAAAGAGAACAGATTATGGTGGTTCAGACATGTGTAGAAAAGCACAAGACAATCTGGTGAGGAAGATTTGGGACAGACAAGAAGAAGGTAAGAGAAAGTGAGGATGTCCAGCATGGATGGATTGTGTGAAAGAAGATCTTCGACACTCAGGCATGAGTGTTGAAGAAGGCAGGAGTGTGGTACTGAATCAAGAGAGTTGGCAACAGTTAACAGAATACCCCAACCCCATGTAGAAAAATGGGAAAAAGGGGGGTGATGATGATCATGATGATGATGATGTTTTTGAACATCCTCCTGAATGTGGCTAGTTGGCAAAATAGGGAACTTGAGCAGGCTTTATCCTGCAGTGTATTGATAAACGTGAACTCCAGTGTCCAGTGTGGAGGAAGTAATAAAGATAAATATATAAAAGCATTGTCTCTAGGCAATGGTCATTGGTGTGATGATGTGACACCGTAATCCAATGTATAAAATGGAAAAATGTGGCGATGACAATGCCAATATAAGTATATGATTATTGTTATTTTTGTCAAAGTGACATAACTTGCCTGGTGCTCTGTTGAGCACAATCCATTGACCCACGACTCAGTGAATGGGCTTTTATATGGGTACTGCGGGGAGTCAAGTCCTGCTTGCGCGCGCGCGTGTGTGTGTGTGTGTGTGTGTGTGTGTGTGTGTGTGTGTGTGTGTGTGTGTGTGTGTGTGTAAAAACAGTGGAAACAGATAAAGGAGTGTGATAAAGACATGTATTTGGTTCAGTGTGTTGAAAAATTTGCTATACTTTATTACCATCATTGGCATAGCTTTCAGCATTTTTTGTCATCACTGGTGTGCCACCAGTCATCAGATTTACTAAAAATCCAAGATGTTTATACCACTAAGACTAAAGCAGCCATTCACATAGTGTAGCTCAAAATACAGACACATGACACCAAACACTCTAAAATAATTAAAGCCACTGCAGACAAACCCCTTAAATAAGGATCACCTTCCTTATTCATTTTTCCATAAAAAGAAATCAGTTTGCATTACATACTCTGCACACAAAATGCAATATACACACAAGCCCCCCAAAACAACACTACCCACTTAAATCGACACTCTGAAAATAAAATTCATTATTAAAATAAAAAAAAAGTTAAAAAGCTAAATTTAAATGAATATATTGTCAAACACTAACCAAGCAGGAGCATGCAAAACAGACCTTATTCTAACAATGTAAACAAAGATTAAAGTAAACCAGAAAATATAACAAAGCTATAGCCAGCTCTGAGTTATAGGGAATGAAGCCATATGATCCCAATAACTTGGATACTGTTAGGGAGCAGGAGCTACAGAAGCTGGCTGGGGTGGGTGACAAATGAAGAGGCACAGCCTGCTAACCTCTCTCTCAGTTTCTTGGTTTCTTGGGGTGAACATAGATGGAGGCACTGCCTACAAGAGGATGACATTATAAATGTTAACTTTCTTATACAAATAGTTACCCATCCTACCAGGGACCCCGATACCCTTGATCTTATCCTCATAAATACAGCCACTAATTGCACACATCCAAATGTCTCATCTTCCCTTATTAAATCAGACCATAAATCAGTGATCTTTTCCTTCAAAACTGGTAGTACTTCCTGTACAAATAACCTTCTCAGAACAAACTTTTTTAATTACGTAATGACCTGAATGAATTCTGCCATAATCCTCCTCAATGGATCCCATCGCTAAAGCTGCTGCTTCTGCCTCTGTCTTCTACCCTGACATAAATAGTTGCATTGATAAGGCAGTTCCTATCTGTAGCACATATAATGAAAAAGTTAATACAAAATCCTTGTGGTGCAATATTCATATATAAGTAAATTACATAAATGAAAAAAGAAATGACAATGCATGTAAGAAGCCTCATTCTGCTTACACTGAGAACACACTAAAGCAAACTTAAGGGAAGCCCTAAGAAGTTTAAAGCTGAATATGCCTTGAAATAGCTACTGAAACCAAAAATAAATGCAGTCCAGTTTTAACTATGTCAGGAAGTTAAGAACTAACACTCAACAATGTATAGAGCTGGTCCACAATAGTACTGCCTACTCTGACCCAAAGAAAATAGCTAATCTCCTAGCTGACAAATTTACTCCAGATTTTACTCCTCTCACAGTTATTAATATTTCACAGATCCCACAGTCACAGCCACCCCCTAAGTACTATGGAACACATTTTTTCAGCTCAAAACCTAAGAACACCTCATCCATGGGCCCAGATACATACCACATTATCTGATTATCAGTACTGAATATGGCTTATTTGAACTTCTATGTATCCTCTTTAAGGTAAGCCTCTTCATTAGTTGCTTTCCTGAAGGCTGGAAAACAGTCACTGTAATGCACTGAATAAAGGTGGCCCGACAACAGAACCTGATAACTATAGGTCCACAAGTCTCACTAGACTCATATGTAACCCTGTGGAACATATTATCTCAGACTGCATTCATCTAGACATTGAACATCTCTTAACCCTGGACGCTCATCAACTCGGCTTAGTCAAAGAAAGGTCCTGCCACTTTGACTTCATTAATTTCTTTGACAAAAAAAAACACTGAAACAGTGGATAGTGGTTACCTTGTACATGCAGCATATCTTGATCTAACCAAAGTCTTTGACACTATTCACAGTGCAGGCATTATTGACAGACTTGTAAATCTGAATATAAATTCTTATGTTGTAGTGTGGACAGCAAATTTGTTGTTCAACAGAACGCATGTGGTTAGAATCACGTGACACCTCTGAAGTGGTGTACTATAGACATAGTATTGTGCCACTCCCTATTTAGTATCTATTTCTCAGACCTTCAGCCCACCATTTCTAACCTACAGTATTTTACGTTTGTGGATGACTGTAAATTGTATGTTGTTGTTGTCTTCCAGTAACTCACAATTTGTCCAACATGGGTGAGACCATGTTAGCAACTGGTGCAAGGACAACAATCTTAAATTAAATGTGAATAAATGTATTATAGTTAGCTTTGATAAACAAAATATTTTCCTATGTCATACAGATGAAACACCCCCTCTGATCAGACACTCTTGTAAGATAAGTAGGCACTATTGTTGATAGTTCTTGTGTTTCATCAGTACTTATAAAAGCCTTCTACCTGGCTTATCAGATTTTAAAAGGCATTTCCTCTATAACCAAATAAGTCTTAATTCCTCATTACAAGTATCTCATCAGACCCTTTATTGATTATAATGCCCTTTTTGGCACATAGTTGTCTAAACATACCACTCAACTTGAGAGGACTCAGAGGTTCCTAATTAAAAAGGTCAGTGGTCTCAAAAATTTTAATTATCAGGACAGAGTGACAGCCCACAGTTTCGTATAGACTCCTCCATGAGGCTTTGTATCTAGCCTTTCAAACCATGAAAGATCCAACCCTCTTTAATTTTCTTTTCCTTCGCATAACACATTGCACCTCAACTTCCAAGTTAAAGGAACTACAGCTTCCATCAACAGATAAGTAATACACATTGTCATGATAGATTCATATTCCAAGGTAAAACTGAAACCCCCACAGTCAGCTTAGGTCAGATGAAAACCTCTACCCTGTAGTCAAGTTTATTAATGGACACATAAGTACTTTCATCCTAGAGGAACATGACTCCTTCTGAGATAACAGCTTAACTTAAGCTCACATCTCCCCCAACAGTGAGAAGCACTGTACGACAGTGCAGATGAAGCAATGATGTCTAGTCTAGAACTGTGTAACAAGTAAAACACAGTGACAGTGTAGTGTCATATAAAACAAACATGATGCATAAAGTGTAAATATGAGGTTATGCTAGCAGTGCATGGTTGGACCACATCTTGCATTTGGTATTCTCAAATATATAGAACAGGAGAGAGACTAAAGTGGGTCTCAGTTGTTATCATGTGGCCAGGTGGTTACAGACATAATGGCACATGGCTGTCTACCTATGCATTCTGGATAGTGTGCATATCACAGAAGCTGAAGATGTTAGTTTTCATGTGTCAGGTACTCTGTGTCATGGATGACATCCTCCTGGTGTATGTGTGGGATGTCACTACATGGCTGTGATGTGGCCTAAAGCAGTACGACATGGAGCCTCCTGTGGAAGTAATTGTGTGAGAATGTAGGACTGTGACCTGGATGAAATCTACTAATGAGGTGTCCTGTCAGTGCAGTCTAGATTTACTGCCCAAAACAAGGGATGCCATGCTGTTGTACACTGTCTGACATGGATGTGGGCTACTTATTTTGCTAGGGCCACTCTACACAGTCAACCCTGGTACATACCTACCTGCACCTTAAACAACACTGCCAATCCCTGAAGGTGAGGGGGGCACTGCCACCCTTCCACATAGAGTTAGATAAGAAGGTGGTCTGATTCACAATAGCACTCCTCAGAGCAGTCACTGCATTTTACCTGGATTTCATGTTCTCACATCACAGCAGGCAGCACTGGGTGATAACCTGATGAATACCACACAAAGACAGCGGTTGACTCAATGGATTTGGTAGCAGCAGACTATAATTGGGTGCTGTGCAGAATGTTTCTTCAATGTGACTTTTCACTGACAGGTGAAAAGCTATAGTAATTGTTCAAAAAATGAGATGGTCAAACATACTAGCGTTTTCACCAAGGGGTTGCAGTGCAGTGGGGATTGCAGAATATGCCCTTGACCCACTGAGTGCTACCTTGGAGGTGGTATATAAAAATAGCAAGAGGTGTGGGAGAGGAACAGGGTTTTATATACTTTTTTATTCTTTGTGGATCAATGTTTTTTTTTTTTACCATTTGAGTTTGATCATTTCTTGAATGATATGTAGTGGGTTCAATATGTTATTAGGCTCCCATCTGGGTGACAGCCCAGCACATCCCTTGATCGATTCCACATAAAGTAAATATGTCAGGAACAGCTTGCAGCATCTGACAGCATCAGGTATCCTGACAAGAATGTGCTTGTTTGGGTGTACTCACCATTAGATGCAGTGCACTTATCTACTTATGCAGCCACAGGGGGCATCACAACAAGAAGTGGATAAGTGTATAGTGAGCACTCATATTGCACAGCCTTAGTGTCATCTTTAGGCCTAGTCACACCTTCACTATGTACTGTGAGTGGATGCCTATCCAAGTTGGAAACAGACATTACCATTGTGTCATCTGACTGCGACTCAGGTATTTGCATCCCATAATCATTAGCACATGCACAGGCACTAGCATCATCTTGTTGCCCTGTCCCAGCCTCTACAAGTGTCACCATGGTGGTCACTTTCCCTTTGAATACACAACAAAGACACACCTGAGTGATACTAAGAGCCTATGATACCACCATGGCCTTGTGGCATGCCTGCTAATGATGAATATGCAAGAAATATAATTCAATCCAGTCTAGCTATTCTGATGTGTGTGGCTACCTGATGTTCCTTTGATAACACATCAGCAGTACATGGTTTAGTCATTTTACTACCCAAGGCCTGCATTGGAACTATTCTCTAATCTCCTATAATCATTACCCACCTGGTACATCATTTATGGAGATGCCTCGGGTTTGCTGTATTCTGATGCTAGTTTTCACTCAATGTCCCCTTGCAGTGATGCTAGGAAACCCCTCTGACTCTTTTTGCCTGCTGCGTCTTGGTGTTCCTACATTACTAACCTCTCAGCCACCAGAAACATGTTTTTCACTTGGCACTAGTACCACATCAGTGCCTAACTTATAGCACTGATGCAATGTGTGATTCTACATATCAACACCATTGATGTCATGGGCCATTATCTGTACCATCTGGTTTCATAAGGGCTGGTCAACATGTCTTCACCACAAGTGTAGCCCCTGAGAAAAACTTAGCAAGCACAACCGATGATAACCATAAGGCCTTTTACAACTACATACGTAGCCTAAAAGGTAGGACCCAAACATGTGCAGAACTAGTGACCAATGGTATCACACACACTGACCCCATAGTGATAGCAAACCTGCTAGTGGATAGGTTTGGTGAAAATTTCACTCCCTTATCCTCTTCTAACTTATCACAAACCCTACCCCAAACTCCCCCCACCCCTACATATCTGAAGAGCAGGTCATTAAAACCATTAAATGACAATAAAACACAGCCTCTGTGGGACCAGATGGCATCCCGAGCTGTCTTCTAAACAGGCTAAAAAATGAACTAGCATCACCATTAAGTACTCTTTTCAATCACAGCAACAGTTATTCCCCTCCACAAAGGTGGCCTAGCAACAGACCAGGGGAATTACAGACCCATAAGCCTGACCAGCCTCATCCATCAGTCCATAGAACGTATCATTATGGACCTCATAAATAAAGATGTAGGCAACCTCCCAATTTGGCTTCGTCAAGAGCAGATCCTTCTTGTTAAATCTGATGGATTTCTTCAAAAATGTGACCAGGGGCATTGGCGAGGGGGAAATCTATGCACACAGCATACTTCGACCTGGCAAAGGCTTTCGACACAATCCCACACTCAGGCATTATGGATAAACTTAGCAAACTGAATGTGAACCCCTTTGTTGTAAGATGGGTTGCCAACTGGTTCACAAACTGAACACACACTATTAAAGTGGGTGACTCCACATCAACCAGCAGACTTGTCACCAGTGGCATGCCATAACAGTCAGTGCTGGGCTCCCTACTGTTTGGTATATACCTCTCAGAAGTTTAAGCCAAAACTAAGGGGTTGTGGCTGACCAAGTTTGTGGATGACTGCAAACTAGGTGCAGTTATTGAATCCCCAAATGATGTCAGCATACGGCAGGAGGATTTTATGCAGACCAACAACTGGTGTATTAGTCACAGTCTCAAACTGAATGCAAAGAAATGTATCATAATTTCCTTTGGCAAAAACAATGTCCCTTCACACTATCATATCAACAACAATACCTTAAGTACCTATGAAGAGGTAAGGGATCTGGGATCACAAGTTGACTGCAACCTTAATTTTGACCACCATGTGTCTACTGTAGTAAGGAAGGCTTTTTATGTAGCACACTTGATTAGTAAAGGTATCGCCTTGAGATCAAAGGAGGTTATAACCTCTCTATACCCGGCACTAATCAGGCTCATAATTGAGTATAATGCCCTGTTTAGCATGTACTGTAAAAAGCAATAGCAGCAATTGAAAAGACCTCAGAGTTTTCTAACTAAGAAGATCAAGGGACTCCAGCACGTGCCTTATACAGACCAACTAAAGTCCCTGTCAATATACTCAGTATCGTATAGACTTCTTAGGGGAGACATGTCTGGATTACAGAGTAATCTTAGACTCAAACCTAATGAACTTGCGGCACATCTATAAATCAAATGGGATTAGAGCTACCTGTTCCAGGGATTGCTACTTAAATAGGACATGCTGGAGGGACAGATTTGTCTCCCAGTGACTACCATGTCTTTGGAATAGGCTACCAGTTCATGTGAAACACAGCACCTCTATGACACTGTTCAAAAGGAACCTGGACAAGTGGATGGAGCACCATAAATTCTTACCGGGGACAGTGCCCACAGCCCTCTTGGACATAGGCAGTCATTACTAAATGCAATCCTGGATATTGACTAACATATCTATTGTACTACATTAGGATGAGATGGCTAGGATTGAAATGACCTCTGGGTTGATAGCCTAATAAACTCCTATAATCCTATGAGTTTTGAGTGCTGTAGCAAGATGTCATTTTCAACAGGGCTGCTGGATTTTGCATGGCTTGCTCATGCTCCCCTGATTAAATATGTCATAACTCATAACTACTAAATCATATTGTAACATAATATGATGTCACCACCAGGAACTGCCTAGCAGATTGTACCTGTAGGCAAGGGAAGGGCTGCATGGAACATTAGATAGGGTTAGGTATGTGGAGTGTCTATGACAAAGAGTAGTTTAGCAGTGAGTAAGCATTTGGAAGTAAGGATCTGTGGTGGATTTGTTTAAGAATATTGTTGGCTGTCAGGTGACAACAGGCCACTAATGGCAGGCACCTACAAAAGCCAAGTTGACTGACAACATCAACAAAAAAGGTGAAATGTTAACAGTGGCATAGTTGGGGGGGGGGGTGAACGAGGCAGCTGCCCTGGAAGCAAAGTATTAAATGGAAGAAATCAGTCTTTAGTGCAGTACTGGTATATCAAAATGATTGTTGGTATTGCAGTTGTGGTCTGAACTGAAGCGCTTCAATGCTAAATGTGTGACATAAACTGTGGCACCATGAATGTCTTTTTTTTTGGTATTTGTGATTTGACCTATACTTGCTACAAATGTGACACACAGTTTGCTACAGTTTACAATGAAGAGCTTCTTTTTTGCTCCACAAGTCCAAGGATTTTTTTCTACTCCTCATCCTGAAGATGAGGAGAGGGATGTTACTATGGGGACATGACATCAGGTACAGGAATAGCTGACTACACCTCTGGAAGTCAATGTTCAAGAGTCCACATGAGCTGGAACAGTGAACTCTGACAAAGGGACTCTTTATCCTGAGTGATATAACAACCAGTTATATCACTAACCAGCTGGTTAACTAAGTTAACCTGTCCTGGTGACTGGAATCCTAAGACAAATTTTGCTTTAAGGACTGGCGAGTCAGCAACATTGGCCTACACAGGAATTTAAGGTTTGCCCGAAAGCCTTTTACCAAATACATTAATTTGACAGATTTGTTTTTGCCAATGACTTATTCAGTAGCAATTTTTTAAAGAACCTCATTTTGTGTGTCTAACTTTTACTTTCCTGCACCTTAAGTCACGTGTTTGCTAAGACTGTTTTCACCTGTGTGCCCTGACAGCTGGTTACTTATCCAAAAGGCACAAATCCAAGAAACTGCTTATCAGTGGAAGGTCACGTGAAAGAGATTTTGTGTTATTTTCCTTACTGAGACAATGTTACTGTTTACCAGTCTGAGACATGGTAGAAAAGTCTTTGTGTTATATTGAGAATGCAATTGTAACTGGTAAACAGTACATGACCTGGTGAGAGAAAGAGAGTGAGAGAATTTTAAGTTGTGTTTTAACTTTTTAAAAACTGCTACCTGAGAACTGGTTGCAAGGTGCTATCAAGCCTGTCTGTTTAATTTCTCTTAGCACTCTTCTAGTATAGAGCAGCTGGAGTGGCCTTTAGTCCTGAAGCTTTGCTACACAACTGAGGCGTTTATATGTTGTAAAGCAGTGAACTGAAGTCGCTATACCTTGCTAAGCAGTCTGAGTATCTATCCTTTTGTATATTTCCAGTTCCAGTTTGTCAAACTGCATGTTGTTTTTTGTAAGCAGATAGAGCAGCAGAGCAGGCTTTAGAATTTTAGTGATCCCTGCAGGACTGGTGTAATTAGGAAACGGCCAAATTGTGATCTTCCAAAAGGATTAAAAGGCAGCCACTAAATGAACGAATAGATACATAAATAAATAAATAAATAAATAAAAAGTAATAGTGATAAAATTCTCAACTGTCTTTAAAAATGTGATTAGCTTGACCTATTTTTCTAATAACGGGACAGATATATTAAGATTTTAAAGGGCACAAGAGCACAGCTTGTTCTTTAGGTACCTCATCTCAAGACATACATTGTTTTTTTTTCTATGATTCTTTGACTGCAAAAGGTCCTGTACATATTTTTGTGAAAAAAAAAATTTGTACACACTTTGTTCTGGTACGTTAATTCCAGTGAAACTTTCAGAGACTTCATGGTTTATTTGAGCCATACAAAAGACATGCAAAACAGCCCCGTTTGTAAGTATGGGAAGATGGCTGTCATAAACAATGGATGTTTGCAGCTGCTGACTGACAACAAACTGGGCCTTCACAAGGAAAAGCTTGAAACCCTTGCCAGTGGATTGATATGTATACTGACATCCACGAATACAAGGACTGTCATCAGAAATAATGAATTAGGTGACAAATTTCAAAAACAGAGCAACGAACTGATGGTGTGATAAGAATACAAAAGGACTAGATCTGGATTTTATGTTTTCCTTAAGAACAAACTTTATGACCTGATTTACAATTTTATCCATTTCCGGTTGCATCCTGGAAAGCCATATCTCATCCAATTACAGATCTTAGTGCAATTTAAATTGTATGTCAGACACTAAACTACAGAAGATAGTAGTACTTTATGTATAAATAGAAATTCTGAAGTATAATAGAATGTAAACGTTACTCACGTACAGTGAGAATATAACTCACCCTTTAGGACTCCCTTCCCCAAAAGGAAGCTGAAAATGTAGAGCAAATGGAAGTCATAACTTTTTCAAGGAACAGAAAGATAGAAGGATGAACACTCACGAAATGTAAGAGTTAAGAGAAAACTTCCTACAAATTAGTTATCTATGGCCGGTAAAGTTAAGTCTTTAATTTGACATGACCTTCATGTTTCCATTGATGTGAGTAGAGGTGAATTGGAAACTCTTGGAAGAGTCCCAAACAACTCCAGTCACAAAACAGATGTTAAAAAAAGCTTTTAATAATGGAGGCAAAGAGAAGACACTTGGCAGTTTACAGAGAAAGAGGGTGTATGAATGTGGATGTGGATGGCAAATTAGTGATCCACTGGCCTGTGTGGGTAGTTAGCTGATCATTTATGGGTGCTGGTCAGGAACATGCAGTTCATAGAACAATTGATAAAAGTTCCTATAGTAGACTTTGGGCTGTTGATGAGAAATGTGAGGGGTTATAGGTTAGGTTAACAGTTACAGTTTGTTACTGACAAAAAAACACACATTGCTTTATGCTCTGATTTGGTTTAGCTGATGGCGATATATATATATATATATATTGCTTTGGTTAACAGTTATAGGTTTGCACTGATGATGAGATCAAATATACCATATGTTCACCAAAGGATGAGCAAGCCTGGCACACAGTATCACAAGAACTCCACCAGGATAATCAAAAAACCTTTCATTGAGTGCTTTTGTCAGGTTGTAACCAAAGACTTCATCAGAATACAACAAAACTTAATACACTCTTCTTAAGTATACTAAAACCTGTGAGAACATGTGACATAATAAGCCAGTGAAACTTCTCATAACATTAATTATGAACAGACATTCTCTTTTTTTCATAATTAATGTTATGAGAAGTTTCATTGGCTTAATATGTCATGTGTTCTCACAGGTTTTAGTATACTTAAGAAGAGTGTATTACGTTTTGTTGTATTCTGATGAAGTCTTTGTTTACAACCTGACGAAAGTGCTCAATAAAAGTTTTTTTGATTATCCTGGTGGAGTTGTTGTGATACTGTGTTCCAGGTTTGTTCATACTTTGGTGGTGTTAGTCTTCTTCGTTTTGTTTCCTATACCATATGTCCAGCTTGATTCCATAGACAGAGCAAAAATTTACATTTTGGGTTATATTTATGGACTCATTCTAGCAATGAGATAGATGAAGTCTTATTTTCCTGTATGCCTTCAGTCGAGGGGAAGAAGAATTATGCCACAGTTTATGCCACAGTTGACAGTTATAATTTCATACTGGATATTAACAGGATAGTACTCTGTATTTCTGCTTGCCTTCAGTGAATGGAATAAACAGCTCTTTTAGTTTACAGTAATAGGTTCTCATCGATGATGAGATAAAATGGCATCTTGTGCTTCTGCTTTGTTATAGCTGAAATTAGTGAATTCCATATCAGCAGAGAAGAAATTATGATTTTACATGGACAGTAATTTACATTCCACCATTAAAGGTGCCAAGGGTAGAGGTGTAATCATGACCTTTTAGAAGGAAATTCTCTTTCTAAATCTCATCACTTTTAGCAGTCACACAACTGTTAAACATTATATAACCACTCATCTCCCTTGATATGACAATTTCCTATTCAACAGAGTCCTATGTTCATACTCCCCCTTTATATGCTATATGGTTGAAAGCAAGATCCCTAGCACTGCATTAAAAGATAATGCTGACAGAAGACAATGTAACATGGCAGAGATAGAAGGGAGAGAGAAATCAGTGCTGTGCTGTGCTGTGCTTAGGGAGTGGGATGATATTCAAGCTTAGGTACATATTGTGGGATTCAGGCTATATAACAGACAGACCAGTAAGGCTAGAGGTAGAGGTGATGGAATTGAAGAAGATAATGGGATTGTTAATGATACAAGGTTAACATTATGAGTCAAGACTAGGAAAAGGAGGCAGGGCATGCGCAGAGAGGGCAGAAAATGAATGGGTGTACAGAGATCAATCTGGACTGTGAAAGTGAAGGAAGAATGGAGAAACGGACATCGGAGGACAACAGCAGCAATAAAGGAGGTCAGGTGGAACTAGGGAGCATGCAATGCCAAAGGAAAAGAAGAGGTTGTAGCAGCTGGGTAAATTTGGAAGCGGCATCAGAGCAGCTGGATGAGTGCAAGGAAGAGAAGGAGTGAGCAGTGGTGAGAAAGGTCAAGCCAGCAAGACTGAGGAAGCAGGGCTGGATGATAGGAAAGTCGAAGCAGTAGAAAGTGAAAGAGAAAAGTATTTAATGATAGTAAAAATTAAGGGGGCACAGGACAAGAAAGGAGATGGGCTGTCAGAACAGGAGACTAAGGATTTCAGGGGAGGGTCAGTACCATTAGCAGCTGGGCTGAGACTAATGGGACCATAATGGCAACCAGCAGTAGAAGGACAAATGCAAGGAGACTCATGGTTAAGCAGTGCAAGAAGGACAGAAGGGGAGCTGGGAGAGGTCTTAGAGATTGCTGACTCAGTCATCAAATTTGTCAGCAGTCTTAGAGAGCGGGTTGGGTAGAGCTGATAATCTTTATCTGATTAATATCTCTGAGTTGTAGAATGTCACATCTCTAGCAGCTAACACACATCCTTATACACCAAAGCATTTTATGGAAAATAACATTCAAAAGCATAAGAAAAACAAATGTAAATATCTTGCGATTAGTAAATTGTATTATAAAGGTATGAATAACAGATTTATTAGTAAAAAGGTCTTCTTTATAGTGATAATAATCAGAGCATTCACAATTTGTGGCAACAGTGCTGTAATATATTATAGAAGACATAAATTCAGAGTTATTTATTTATTTTTTTTCGATAATCATTTTTATTGTTTTTCAAACCATAATACAATCCACAAACTATTTACATTATGTACATAATTGCTTCCAATGTTTAGTTCCATTTCAAATATCCACATCATACATTAACAATAGATATCGTACTAATCAAGTAGAGGAAAACCAAAAAAAAAAAAAACGAAAACATCTATCAGAGAAAAATAACAACAAACTCAAGCCAACAATCTGTAATATTTCTACGTCTTTTATCTAATCTAAGATTGTGTTTGTTCTCTTACTGTATGTCCTAAAAGAAAGTGGATAGGAACCTCTAGGCCAATACAATGTTAAAGATTTGCTCCCAAATTTTTATACTATTTATACTTTTCTTGTTGTTACTAATTAATAATTTATGCGCTAAAATATGCTTGATCGCTAGCAGCCTGAATTTTTGCCACGATGTCTGGGCTGGGTTCAACCAATTTGTGGCTATATATAATTTCATTAATAAACTGATATTCATAATTACTATCCTCTTTGATTTATCTAAATTCTCCGGTGGGATATGTAGAATCAAAAATTCCCAGTTGAGTGTTGAGTTTTGGTAACCCATTTTTTGTAACTGCAATTTTAATGAGTTCCACAATTTATAAATGCACTTGCAACTCCAGAACATGTGTAGCAGGTCCGCTGTCTGATCTAAACACTGTGGACATTTGGGTGAGTTTTTCTAATCAAATTTATGAAGAGTGAGATGGGTATAATACGCATTATTAAATATCATCAGTTGAGTAAAGACCAGTTTTTGAAGGGATACTGATTTCAATGTTAAGCTAAACGCCTGTACTATCTTACTATCATCTAGGGATACCAATTTCTCTTTCCAGTATTTCGATAAAAGAATATAATTATTGTATTTCCTCTCTTTTATCATTTTATACGCTGAGGTTATGTATTTTCTTTCTTGTAGCAAGGCTTCCCACAGATTACGAGAGATAACTAGTTCCTCTTCTTTGATTTCGGAGCTATTAAAATAATTTATGGCAAGATCTTTTATCTGCCTCATTATAATTAAATAAGAAATGGGAAGATTCATCTCTTTTAAGATATCATGTACCGCTACTCCTAAGAAGGGGTATAAATCAATCACAGTTATATCCTTAATAAGGGGAAATTTCTTTAAATCTATCAATTGACTACCAATAGTCATGTTAGGATTCCCATGAAACGGTTGAAACATCATCATATATTTTAATAAGTTTAAAGAGGCAAACAGAGTTTGAATTGCCATTGCCCATATCTTAATGTGCTCCATTAAATCATATTTGCTCAGTGTTCGATTATTTAAAAATGGTACCACTTTAACGTTAATTCCCGCTCCTTTTATGTGTTTACAAGTTAGAAGCACCCATTTAGGTATCCATTTTCTACTATTACTGTCCAAGTAAGACACCCTTAAAATCCTATTAGCCTGAATCACTAAATAATACATCTCAAAATCCGGTAGATCCAACCCCCCCCTAGTTTTAGGAGCCATCAATTTCTCATATGATATTCTCGTTTTCCTGGGTTCCCAAAGAAATCTCCCCAATCCTATCTGAAACTGTGATTTTGAGTTGTGCTGCTCTAAAAATATAAAGCATTCTTGGGAGAACATTCATTTTTATAATCGCTGCTCTTGCCATCATCGGTAACTTCAACTTGCTCCATCTTTTTAAATCCAATGTTATTCGGTCTCCAGTTGCCTTAATATTATTAATAAAGAAATCTCTATTTTCAGTTGAGAATTCAATCCCCAGATATTTTATCCTTTCTTCTGTCCTTACTTGTCCTATCAATGGTAGCATTGAAAAAGGTGTAGGTGTCTTTAAAAGGAATATTTTGTTTTTTTTTAAATTTAGTTTGTAATTAGAAATTCTCTCAAAGTTTTGTATTGCTGTTAGTATTTTTTCTGTATCTGAAACCGGTGTGGTACAGTATATATTTAGATCGTCTGCAAAAGCGGCCATCCTAACCTTTATCCCAAGAAGTACAGGAAAGTTATAAAAAACATTTTGCTTCATGTGAAGAAATAAAGGCTCCAAATACATATTAAACAGTATGGGAGATAATGGGCATCCCTGTCGAGTTCCATTTTTAATTTGAATCCTTTTGGAGCATTCATGATTTATAGATAAACTAGTGTATGCATTAGTATATAACTTCCTTAACGTTGAAATAAAGACCTGAGGTATATTGAAATATGATAATATATCAAATAAATATGCCAAATTAACTCTGTCGAATGCTTTCTGAGCATCAATTATTAAAGCATATATGTTCATATTTTTATACTTCGCATAAGATATTAATGTATGGAGAGTTAATGTATTGTCCGTAGTCTGTCTCCCATCTATAAACCCCGCCTGTTCCTTTGATATTATCGGATTTATTACTTTTATAAATTCAGAGTTATACTTTTCTCTAAAGTTTCACCAAAAAAAAAAAAAATTACATGTCTTGGAAACTGTGCATCCCAAGTATTTAGTATCAAAACACTTTTGTTAGTCAGGCATGAGCTTTAGCATGGCAGAAAGAAATTCTTGTTTGTGGACTTGTTTATTGAGGTATTTACAGAAATATGTGTATCAGTACATTTAACAATATAAATAACACTGAATATGTCTCAAGATGTAGAACTTAGAGTGCACATACCGATAGGACGTTCAGCAGCATTATCTAAGGTATCATCTGATGCCATGCAATTGTTTCTAAGCCGTGCGATTTCAGAAATATTAATGTACATATGGGCATGTTGTCCATCTTCATAATTACTGCTAAAGAATTAGGAATATTTACAATGCAGTGTATTATAAAAGGATAATGACAATGTATTTTTCTGTCTCTCACCATAACAATTCACATCATACTCCTAAATAACTCATAGCACTTATACTTTTATAAATATGAATGTAAATCTGAAAATAGGGATAACAATTGCCAAGCAGTGTTTAATATCTTTTTTACAGAACATTCTAAATTAACAATTTCAGTGTCATGTTGTTACTTATACCTCACTCTTTTTAATGCTGCCTATTATTAAATGGTAATTCAAGCTAGTTCCCTTAATTAACCAGAGAAAACTCCAAATTACCTGGTACTGGAAGAATAAAAAGCACACTGTCACAGATAACAACCAATAAGTTAGCTGCTAATCTTGAACTTGTCCTAAAACCCTTTAATTCAAACACGGATAAAAGCTCACGTTAAAACCAAATTAGTGTTCATCAAAAACATTCAAGGTTAAGTGCTTTCGTCTTAGAATGCAGACATCTTCAGAACCATGAATGAACCATTATCACACTTCACTTAAAATGTGATTGAAGTTGACACACCTACAGGTATGACCAATCAGAATCAAGAAATAATGACATAACTTTATTGTAACTTAAAGCAAAAAAGAGTTTACTTAATCCACTCGCAGTCAATTCTGAACTTAAACGTTATACACTGTTGAGTTTAATATAAATCACAGCTTTTTTTTTAAAATGAAATGTAACCATTAAATACAATGACAAACCATAATTGACTCAGAAAGAAATGTCCCTTCTACTGAACTACAAGGGCTCGCTTTCTCAATTCAATTGCAAAAGAGACTGATGTATATACATACATACATGGAAATATTTCAAGCATAGCAATAATGCCCTTCCTGCCTGCCAATATACCAAAACAGTTGTTCCCATAATAATTGTCCAGTAATTGTCCAGACTTTTCTTAAAATATCTAAACTACTGCTTACTTTAATATATTTTTGGTAGCCTATTCCATGCATCGGCTGCTCTCTCAAAGAACCAGTTAGTTGTTGCTGTTGTGTCTTTCGGCTTTTCCCGGTTAGGGGTCGCCACAGCGGAACTCCGGTCCGCTAATGATTGGCAGTAGATTTTTACATGCCGAGTTGCTGGCCCTGACACACAACCATCAACGAAGGTACGCCCATTCACGCATGTCTCCACACGGAAGATGCTCTAGCTGAGAATCAAATGGGACAACATCTTACTGTGAGGTGACAATGCTACCGCAGCACCACCACTGCAGTCAAAGTTTAGTACACTTCTCATTCCTATAGAATCTGCTATATAGGTTGTTGGATGATTTTCGTCTACTTTTTGATAACCCCAAACATTCCTAGAGGTAGTTGTCTCAAAGTATCCTATATTACCTGAATAGGGTCTCCTCTTAAATATCTATATGAAACACTGATATTATCCCAAATCTCATGTGCTTAGTTTTTGATGTATTTATCAGCATATTATTCTCCTGTGCCCAAATGGTAATTTAGTCAAGTTTGTTTGCAAGCATACCCTATCTGTAACACATGCAATCAGTTTATCCATTTTCAAGTCATCATCACACAGACTGTAGGACACCTCAGATGAAAAAGATAGGTATGAGGGATACAATCTAAACAAGTATGAGCCTAGGATAGAGCCCTATGGGACACTCTAACTGTAACCTAGAATTTCATTTGTCCAATTGCTGTATCGCTATGTCCTATTTGTAAACCATACAGCTATCCATCTTATCAAGATTACATTGTCTAGTTATTCTAATTTATTGACAAGTGGTTTGTGTATGACTCTATCAAATGATGAAGTTAAATCTATATAAATTACATTACAGCATAATATTTCATTCATAGGTGTTGTTATATTGTTATAGAACATGGTGATAGATCTGATATAAAGTTTCAAGTCTCATCCTTCCTACTTCTGACAATAATTTATCCAATATACCCTTCTGCATTATTTTTACACAGCATGAATGTAAACTTATACATATTTCTTTATGACTTTGGGTTTATTCCACTCCCCTTTCCTTTAAAGACAAGATTAACAAATGCATGTCTCTAGTCTTGAGAAATTTCCCCATATTTATGCAACCTAGTAAATAACACATATAATGCCACTGTAAGTTCAGGCCAAAATGTTACAGGCCATTATTACTAATTCCATCTCCTGTCTGAGCTTTGTTTGGATCCAATTTACATAGTTTTCTTTCAATATAATCTAATTTGATTTAAGTATTTGGGGCAACCTGGATGTCACTAGGACAATTTATCACCCACTTTGTGAATCCAAACTGCTTTGAATACAATTTTGTAAATATAGCTATAATCTATTGTGTCTGAGAATAAATTTTATAATCTTCACACAGTTTTATCAATTTATATGTCTTTACTTCGGGTCTATGTTACAACATCAAAGTCTAACAACTTTGAATGTTATAATATCGAACCCAGTAGAGTGAATGCTGGAAATAGCAAAGCTGCAGAACACTGAATACTTTCCTAGGGAAAGTATTCAGTGGGCCGTTTCTGCAGCTTCACTATTTTCTCAACTGTGGAGCGAAGGTTACAGACTGGGTTAAGGTAAGTGTGCGAATGAAGGTGAGTGTGCGATTGGGCGCGGGTTAGGTGAGTTAATCTTAGGGCGTGGGTCAGGTAAGTGTGCGATTGTGTGGACATGAGTGTTAGGGTGGGGTAGGTGAGTTAGGGTTAGGGAGTGGGTAAAGTGATTGTGCGATAGTGATGGACCTTAGGGTTAGGTTGGGTTAAGGTAAGTAGATAGCTAGTGGTGTATGTATGGTTTAGTGTAGGGTTTTGTGAAGTGTGTGCGTGTGTGTGTGTGTGTGTGTGTGTGTGTGTGTGTGTGTGTGTGTGTGTGTGTATTATTTATTTTGGTGTGTTGTGTGTATGTTTGTCGGAACAGCAAATTTTTCCCTGGGAAAAAATTTGCTATTCTGACTGTTCGGTATTTTGGTGTTTCGCTTTACTGGGGTCGATATTATAACATTTGAAGTTGTAAGACTTTGATGTTATGATATAGACCCCTTTACTTCTACCAGATCTTATGCATCTATAACATGGCTTCCTGTTATGCTCAATATATTTATATAAATTTTCTTCAAATTTTTATTGATTTTCTCTTTAGCTTGTTTTTTCAGTTTTCAAAGTCATAGTTCAACTTCTTTTCCATTTCTTATAATTTTTGTCTCTTACCTTAATCAAGCATCTTGTTCATATGGAAATGTATCCCCCTAAAGCTGTGTGCCTACTTCCTGAGGTTAAACATTTTTTGATTTTTTTTTTTTTTTTTGCATTCAAACAATTTCTCTTTCAAAACTGTCCACATTCCTTCTGCAGTTCTTCCCCAGAATGCATCACTCCAATTAGTTTTACATAGTGATCATTTTGCTTTCATATAATTTGGTATTAATCTTCTGCGCATTGGTTTAGATTTTAATTTGGAAGAATTATTTGGCCACAAATTACCTTTATGATCACTGCACATCAATGGTGGTAAAACTTGGCAAGAAGTAACAGTAATTTCTTTGGGAACATAAGCAACGTCTAGTACGTTCCATTCCTTGGTAGCCTCTATTGCAGTCTGAAGCAATTGTTGCTCCTGAGCACACATTGTAAATAATTTCCTTATTAATGTTGTTGAATCAATAATATTCCAGCCTGTTTCTGGTAAATTTAAGTCCCCAGCCACTATTATTCTTCCATGCTGTGTTTCATTTTAGAAATATATGAATTTCTTTAGGAAATCAACACTTGGGATCTGTACAATGGAACAATTGCAATATGTTCCAGTGTTATCTTTATTAGCTAGAGATGAGGAGAGAAGTCCAACTGGGCATTTCTAGACTTGGAGAACGCATATGACAAGGTCCCAAGAAAGCCGATCTGGGCAGTACTGCAATGGTTTGAAGTCCTAGAAACATTGGTAGAATTAGTGCAGTCTATGTACAAGGACCCAAAGACTCAAGTATGGACAGTGTTCGGCCTCACAGAGGGGTTCCAGTGAGAGTGGGTGTACACCAGGGTTCAGCTCTGAACCCACTGCTGTTCATACTGGTGATGGACTACATTAGCAAACAGGCTGGAGGGGGCAGATCAACAAAGCTGCTGTATGCAGATGATGTGGCATTACAGGCAGACTCTGAGCTAGAACTACAGCAAAGGATAGGAGAATGGAATGTGAAACTGAAGGCACATGGGACGAAACTAAGCACAGATAAGATGGTGGTAATGGCAGCAAACTGGGGAAATCACAATAAGGTGAGAATAGAGATAGAAGGGAAGATAGTGGAACAGGTAAACAGATTCAAGTATCTGGGAGGGGTGGTTGAGAAGAAGGGAAGTCTGAATGAAAAGGTCAACGCTAGAAGCAGAGGGTTTGCAGCCAACTGGCATAGAGTGTCAGGTGTAGTCTATGACAGAAGAATGCCAAAGAAGCTGAAAAGTAAGGTGTACACGACAGTGGTGTGACCAGTACTAGTGTATGGTACAGAAACCTGGGCAGTAAAGGCAGAACAGTTGAAGAAGCTAGTGGTGATGGAAATGAAGTGCCTGAGATGGGTGGTAGGAGGCACACTATGGGACAGATGAAGAAAGGAGGACATAAGAGCAGAAGTCAAAGTAGCTTCAATTGCAGAAAGATCAAAGAGAAGAGATTACGGTGGTTTGGACACATGCAGAAAACAGAAGACAATCTGGAGAAGAAGATTTGGGATAGACAGGAAGAAGGTAAGAAGAGGAAGTGAGGGAGTCCAGCAAAGAGGTGGATGGATTGTGTGAAAGAAGATCTGCTACAGTCAGGAATGAGTGTTGAAGAAGGCAGGAGTCTGGCACTAAATCGAGAGAGTTGGTGACAGTTAACACGATACTCCAACCCCATGTAGAAAAATGGGAAAAGGGGGGCTGATGATGATTATGGCTGCCTTTGTTATCACAGTTACATAATCTACAGTATTGGTGTTGTCATTGAACATGTAATAATCACAGGTCTCATAACAATCTTTAATCCTTATCATACCACCTGCACCTAATTTTTTTGTTAGAATTGTCTGTTACATTAAAAACATTTATGCCCTGACAGGAATGGTTTCCAATCATTTTTCTTTAACCATGTTTCACAAAAAATAACAGCATCAATTTTATGGGAGTGTAGCACATTTTCCAACAAAAAACTTTATTATTAATGCTCCTAGCAATAACAGCTATCAGAGATGCATCAAATGTTGCTATCTGTGAACTGTTAACTTTTTGACCTGGCAAAAATCCTACCTTGTGTTTGTCAAACATTGCAAAATATCTACTGCAAAAATTCTCTTCCCTGATCTTGACAAGTGCATGACATCCTCTGTAAACGTGTGTGCCCAAAATTAGACTGTGATTCTCCACACATTTCCATTTTTAAACATGAGACATTTTTTTTCAGATAGGTATCTACCCCAAAAATATTTTTCAATCACAGTGACCTGACTCTCCTTTTTATGTATGATTTGTGAAAAATACGGCCTAACACCTGTACAAGCTATGTTATGTAAGAGGGCTGTAAGTTCCCTACTAGCAGTTAGAGACCTTTGTGGATGACATCATTTGTACCAACATGAATAAAAGCAGATCCATACTTCCTAACGTTAAAGCACTCTAAGGACTTTCTCATATCCTCTATTTTTGATCCTGGCAACCATAACACAATTTGATGTTCATTATCGAGAGACATTCCACAGGGCCTGGAAGAGATGGAAGGTACAGAGAAGTAGCAGAGAGGAGAGGGGCAAATGCCAGATGCTAGATTCAACATAATGAGTAGGCTAGACAGACATAATTGTCGCTTTCTGTATGCAGAGTAGGAATGAATGAAAGCCAGACAGTTCTTACTGTGCTATGTGGAGCTGACCTAAGGAATATGGATAAGTCATACAGGGTCAGCCATTTACAGGTTATAGAGTTATAGTTTGGAAGATGGAAGCAAAAGACTGCATCTGACCCCATACCAAATTTCAAGATATGTTTGTATTAGTGTATAATTATTCAGTCCTAGTGGCAGTGTATGGTGCTTGGAATTGGGCATCTGGCAGCTGATAAACTGCAAGACTTAAGTCTGCTCCTGATAAAATCAGTATATAAGTTGTTTCTATGTCTGCTTACTCAAGTGTAGGTGCTCACATGATAGCTACACATACACTCAGTGCACCCCTACTCTTTTGGTTTCCTGTTATTCAGGTTTTCCAAATGTGTGTGAGCATTTTTGGAACCATGGATGTATGCAGGTCTGCAATTCCTTCTCTTCTACAGTTATTCATATGCTTTTGAGTTGTTAAATGAGTTTTAACACACTATGTGTAATGCATTTTGTTTAGTAATATACCATACTTTCACGTTACACAGGTGTGTCAGGTTCTGTAAAGATATATTTACCTTATGGCCTTCTGTCACAACTCTAGCTATATAGTTTTATGAAATACATTTTAAGAAAACTTGATGACCAAAAAAAAAAAAAGTGTATACTATTCTGACACAGTTTAAGCCAGACTGCACTTAACACAATACTGAGCAGTTGCCCTGTACAGCGCACATTACCAAGCCTTTGTACCAGTCGTTGGTCTAAAACATATCACTCAGGCTTTGGCATGCTTCTGTTTGGAGAAAGCAGCGGTGTAAGAGCATAGAAGCACTTGAAAGTGTCACTATCTTGGCAGCAAGGTCAAAGACACAGCAGTTAAAGACACAGGAAATGATGGTTGGTAGACTGACTTTTGAAACAAGAGTAATAACTGAGTTGTTATCAACTACACAGATTTGCATTAAATATCTGAATCAGCAATTAAAGGATTGTTTGCCACTCATTGTGAATGTTGTACTGAAACTATTAATTTAGCTATTCAAAATTACATACTTGGCATGCATGCTGATATGGAATGGCATGTTTAAAATACTTGGACAGAAAATATTTAACAATTTCTTCTTATTGTGCTAATATCTGTACATAAAATTAAATTAGTGTGGCTTTTCTGTCTTGCCTACATAATTTGATGTTTTCAGTATGTTGACTGTTTGGTAATCGCAGTTAAACTTTATTATTGTGGTTGGGATATGGTGAAAAGAAACATTAATTGCAAATAGCATTCACGATAGGACACTAAGCGAACTGGATGTGCTGACTGTAGTTACCATGAGGCAGCCATAAAGTTATGTTCATAATTCTACATAGTGTTGAATGCCCTAGACAAAGCATTTATTGCTGAAGGTTTGGGGCTTAGATATGCCACGGTGTCTAGTCTGTAAGCGAGCTCAGTTAGTGATCTCCGTCAGGCTTGTTATGAAGCAGGTGATTTGTAGGTGTTCTTCCCTTAGGGCCATGCATATAGCCTAAGGAGATCATGTGATAAAATATGAAAACTGGACAAGATCATTAAAGTGGATAGAGAGGCCAAATGTATTCTTTGTGGTAAGTTAAGAGTTTTAGAACATTTCAGAATGAACAGCAAAATGTTAACACTCCTCTCAAAGAAACCACTATGTTGAAACAATTAAATATGCATAGATCAGTCACCTCCCTGACTACTGTCACCACTGTTCAAATACTTCTCCTGAAATACAGCTTATATCAAGAAACTGATGAAATAGGAGCAGCTGCCAATAAATAACTCCATTAACAATTTGCAAGCTCACTATATATATTACAACTTCCACAACCTCAAATTAGCTATTATAAGCTTCAAAAAATACTTTTTACAAGGCAGTGATTTGAAGTCTGGGTTTCAGATGGACTACATATAAATGAGTAATAAACTAGTGTGTGACTGTGAGTGTGAGTTTGTGTGTGTGTGTGTGTGTGTGTGTGTGTGTGTGTGTGTGTGTATTCATGTGTGTATGCACATGCATGTTTTGAATGCAACATACATGTTTTGTTTTTTTCTACCTGTGTACCTTAAAAATAACCAAGAGGCTGTTCTACAGCATTCACAACTGTTTGCAATAATAACATTCATTTACAGTGTCAGAGCTTCTAATTAAACTCTATTATTGCAATAAGGCCTACAAACCATCTTTCGACTGATGTATTGTGTGTCTGCTTAGAGGATGTTACACATATGAACTGCTTAGATTCATTAATTTATTTTCAGATGAGTAACTTAATGAGATTTCTGACTCTAAAATGTTGATAATAAGTACCTGCTTGTCTCACTTCGAAAGAGGATGCTTCAGTTTTACATGGGATTTAGATTTTTAGTTAAGGTCTAATTTACATAACACGAAGAGACTCGATCCCCAGTTTTCCTTTTTCTTTTAGCAAAGTGTTACTTTAATTATTATCAACCTTGTTCCAGTGTGATGAATTACTAATTGCTTAGTGCCCTAATCAGCTTTCATTCTTTGCACAGATAAACTGTGACAGCACCATTAATTTAAATAGTAATTTCACTTAACAACCAGAACCATGCACCAGATTTTTATGCAGCTTTTTCTGAAGACTGCATCCATCACTGCAATATTCTGACATAAAGATGTCTGGCATTCACTAACTCACTTAGGGAGAGCAGATGTTGCCGAGTGGAGTTTTGTGGTAATTCCCATAGTGCATCACTTCAGCACGAATGAGTTGCAAATACAGACTTAGACAATTTTCTGAAACTGCATTCCATAGCCTTTAACCTCTTTCTTCTTTATCAGATGTAACACTTGACTTCTGAACTTTGACATGTGGTCGCATAATATCATAAATAACTGCAAGAAATCATACCATACCATACATTATTTATTGACCTGTCCTTCAGAATTCTATATTAAATTGTAAATGTATTTGGTATTTGTTTAAGTAAGGTACAGATCTTATTATGCTGACAGAGCTGTGAACCTGAATACACAGAGCTCTATTAACTCGTCTTAGTTTGACATGAACAACTTTCTAAAATCCTTGAGAGCACCATTTAGGTAAGTTAACAAATGGCAGGTGAGCTTTTAAAAAGTGCTGTAGGGCATACACTCTTGTCATCAGATTGTTGCAGAATATAAAAAGTGCATGATTATTAATGTGGGAGGATGCAACCATCCATTTATAAAACTAGAAGAAAAGGCAAGAAAAAGCAAAACATTTATATGAAAAGATATGGTCTGTATAGAAATATAACAGCAAAATAAAGAAAGAATATGAAGGTACTACATATTTAATATGCAGTATCATTTTGTCATTGTTGAAAATTTTGATGATTGAACAACAGACTGTTTTATAGAAGCTGTAAAATGCTATGTGTTTCCCTAATCGTGATGAGGGTCACTAGAACACTTAGTTTTTAGTAATGTGATTCTGGAGGAATTGTATATGTAATCATCTAAAGTTTCATTTGAATATAACAAACTTGGTGTACTCCTAGAATGATTTTAGACAGTATAGGGGATGCATAGTAAAAGTACGTTTCCTACATTATAACAAATATAATGAAGTGAGTCTGAAAAAGATCACTTAAAATCAGCAACATGAAACATCTCTTCTGTTACCACTATGAAGCCGGTCAATGTCTTTCATTTGTAATCATGAGCTATGATGCCCAATGAGATTAAACCGACTCTTACTAGGTGGGTGTGATGCTGTGAGTGTATTTCAACATGTAGTTAGAGGCCCAGGAAGTGAGAGTTTCAAAAGCAGTAGAAGTGCTGTATGAAAATGTCTGTATCTGCTAAACGTGTATGAGTTAAACGAAATGCAAAGTCAAAAGATACTTCCCATCTTCATAAATATTGTTAAAGGTCTACTAAGAAAGAAGAAGCAGAAAGATCCTTATGTAATGTTAAAACTGTGGACTGACCAGGTAATTGACTACAAGGACTTACTGGAATTGATTGAACAATTCTGTTAATTTCAGACCAGAACACTAACTTTTCTTCTTCGTAGTATCCCTATGCTCATGAATACCTGAGGTGCTAGCTGAGTACAAAGCTCACATCATGAGTTTAAGTGTTCAGATTTCAGCATGATGTTAGCCATACCTGTATAGCTCAAGAACAATTATTCATCATTTTTTGTGTCTGTTGAATAGTCAGTAAATGTCTAGGTTTTATTCCTCTAATGTTATATAGTGGATGTCTCACACTACAGGCTGGGGGCAAAGAAAGTAAGAATGATTTTTCTTAATTCAAATGATGATTATTGAAGGCTGAACAATAACATAAGCTGACATTACACGTCTTGCAGCCATGTGTTTTTTTTTTCACCAACACTATGTTCACACCTGACAAATTCTCTGTTCATGTCTGACAAATTCTCTAGTGCCTTTATAATATAGTTTCAAATGTTTTTTTCTGCAGAATTAAGGACAATGCAAAAAGTAACTATGGAAAAGGTCCCAATTTGGGGGTTCTTTTTAGAGAAAGCTATCATTAGCATAGAACTCAAAAGAATTTTGAGTTTTAGGAGCAATGGTGCAAAAGTGTGAGCCAAATTTAGGGTTGTCCCTACAATTTATGGACAGTTGAGAAGGATACTTTATAGCAGGAATGACTGTCATTTGCAGTGTCATTTGTAGAATGCATGCTTGAGGGGATCTGGTGTGGCGTTTTGAGAAGGGTGGGTACTATTTTTTGTTTGATGCACTAGATGAGTGTCAATGTTTGGTCCTAACAGCGGAATGGTGCAGATGATGAGCAGGAAATTTTTTTATGCAGTGGTATATGCTCTTTTCCCACAGTTCTGCTACTCTTAGGTTAGTATATTTAAATAAGAGGGCTGTGAGTGGTGAAGTCTTTATGCATGGGATTCTTGGGAGACCTGGCTCCCTGAAAATATAGAAGTTTGTGCTACAATGATGTTCAGTTACAGATGCTGCGAGATCCAGTGTGTGAGACTGCTGTGTTTGGTCATGGATCTGTGCCTTCTTATGCATTGCATTGCAGGTAGTCAGGATTCTCATGCAAATAAGGAGTAAGTTAACAAATAGCAGGTGAGATTTTAAGAAGTGCTGTAGGGCATACAGTCTTGTCATCAGAAGAGCAATAACAAGTGACAAAAAGCAACTGTGAAGACCACCGCAAGACGTAACTTCAGTAATGTGCGTGACATGTACCATCTCTCTGAGTGAGTAACAGTGGTTTTTGGTCAGATCTGCTACTTCTCAACATACATGATTTTTGAAAGGTGACACCATCTTTCTGAATTCCATGGTTGGTATTTCATATACTTTTTTTTTAAATATAATTATCAGGAAACTTTCAGGGCTATGACTATTGGAATTTTTCATTTCTTGCTGCAAATTGCATTTTTGGCAGGTATAGAATGAAACTGTTGATCTCTCGAGAGACAGAGTTATCACTTTAGCCTTTATAGTTACATTGCAGATTTTCATGATAGAATAGATTGTAAAACTTTTCTAGATTTGTTCTTTCCTGTAGTGACTGTTTGACGTTGCTTATGCAGTATCTCTGCAAACCATGTTTGTGAAAGAGAGAGAGAGAGAGAAAGTAAATGTGTAAATGTCTTTTAGGTTTCTTGAGTTGTATTATAGGAAATTTATGGAAGGCATGAATAAACAGAAAGGTAGGAAAACTCAGAAATGAGGCATCAGCAAACCCAGTTTCTAAAACCCACTGACAGAGCCCTTGACCAAATGTAATAACTTTCCATCTTCAAGATGGGGCTATCGACTGTCACAGCTGCCATGCTTCAACAATGCTGTTTACTGTGTATGAGAAGGAACCTGCAAAGCTGCACCTTCATATTACAACTGCACTAGCAGCTTATGCATCCAAATGTGAGCTTATGGGTTCTCAGAGCACTTCTAGCTGTGACAGTAGCTGCACAATTTCATCCCTAGGGCAAGAAGAAGAACTTTCATTTGAATAAATAGTCCTATTCCATATACACTATCATTTTGAATGACGTGGATCTTTTCAAGCTCAGACTGCAAGTGTAGTAGATACACATCAATGTTTGATGTTGACATGCCAGATGCATGCTTGATTTTAATTCTGAAACTAATCTGGGCATTTAGGTATTTATAATGTTCCACAACAGTGAATGCTAGTGAATACTGACACATGCTACAAACACATCAAAAAATTCCACAACACCAAATTGACTATTATGCTTATAAACTGAATAAAATGATCTTGAAAAACAAAACAAAGCAAACAAGTGAATTAAATGTTGTTTTATGTGCTACTGTGCTACTGTTTTGCATAAACAAATTAAAAGCACTGAATGTTGTCTATTGATTTTATTACACTTCTCTTTTGTCTGCTAGTGGAAACCGACCATCTACATTGTCCTCTTAATCAAGCAAATCTCTTCTGTCTGGTAAAATGCAGATTGGTCTTTATCAATTGCAACTATACTAAACCAGATGAACTGAACAGAAGCTTGAATTTATGCATTCCAGGAAAACATTATAAGAAAACATTCTTCATCTTAAAACCGAAGTATGCCAAAAAACGCAAGGAAGGTCAAATATTATATACTACCAGTGGAACAGATATAAACTCTGGGAATCTAAATATTGGGCAAGCCAGCTAAACACTATACAAGTATATTTAAAACAAAGCATGTAGAGTAAACCCATGTTTCACTTTTGTATAGACATGCAGATAAACCTTTGGCAAAAGACTTACACATGAATATCCAAACATGCAAACATTATCCCTCGGTCCTCCTCATTTGTTTTCATGTATCAGTACCTTACAGTGGAAGGCAGAATGTTATATTTCACATTAGTATAAGGACATAATAATGAAACAACTGTACATGGAATTGTTTTGAATGTTTAAGGTTAAGGAAATGTTGTCCATATTTTAAATGAAGTATGACTCCTCTTTTGATTATTTGTGCATCAAATACATCTAGTGACACATCACACAGACCAAAAGGTTGTTCTATGGCTGGTCATATGCTTTTGCTGGCCTGCATATGTGCCAGATGCCTGATTTATACCATCTTATGCCATGTGTGTCAGATATGTTTGATGTGGGCCACCTTGTCAGAAGAGTCAGAAGCATATCACCTCATGGTACATGTGTCAGATGTGCCTAATGTGTATACCCTCTTCTTATATGTGTCAGATGTGTCTGATACATATAAAACTTCATGTTGTTCCTTTTGCTCAAAATGCACTTGACCAAACTTGAGATAAAATACAAGATCTCTGAATAGGAAATATGGACATTAACCAAAGTTTATAACAGGATAGTTATGTTCCCAACAGTGTATAACAGCACTGATTGGAGATGTCAAAAGTGAAAGGTTTTCTTTCTAGCATCAGCAGTTTAATCATACATATTCATTCACTTATTTACAGATATCTTACTTGTTTACCTTTCTGTCTTTATTTCTGTCTGTCAGCATTTCATATATACACTACCAAACCATTCATCCTTACACCTGTGTCTGTTTTTATATGTTTGCGCATATTTCTCTTTGATTGTCTCAAAATAACAATAACTTGTGCAGATGTAACTGTTTTCCTTAACACACACACACACAAACACACATACACACACACACACACACACACACACACACACGCACGCACGCACGCACGCACGCACACACACACACACACACACACACACACACATAGGCAAATCTATCTATCTATCTATCTATCTATCTATCTATCTATCTATCTATCTATCTATCTATCTATCCATATAGATAGATAGATAGATAGATAGATAGGTAGAGAGATGTGTGTGTGTGTGTGTGTGTGTGTGTGTGTGTGTGTGTGTGTGTGTGTGTGTGTTGTTTGGCCTGATCTATTTCTGTATCGTACTCTATTTATCTGTGTCACTGCCTGGCTGTGAACTAACTTACAAATCTGTATATTAATCTGTTTGTTTGCTCTGTCTTACTGTTGTCTATTTTACCATAGAACAGCAAATTCCTGAACAAGATGACACCTTCTCAAAATATGATGGACAAATAGTGATTAAAAAATAAATCAAAGTATGGCATGCTCCCCTTGAGGAAACATGCTTTCGAAACAAATTTAAAAAGATCACTGCAAAAAGCACAGTTCTTTAAAAGCAGACAAGCAATCAAGTCATCTCCTGGCATAATATCAAGGTGGAGAACATGACTTTCTTCCCATGATACCTGTGTTACTCCTACACAGCTCATCAGCCAAGGGAGAACAGTAAAAATATAAATGCTACCCCAGCAGTTCTGTTCTAACAGCATCTGTTAATTCCCTCCATCTATAAAATACACATTGACAAAGACAACTGAACAGGGACTGAAGATATTTGATTTGGTGCGAGAAAGTCAATTCAATGTGATTTTGTTAAGGCGCTCCCTTAGGCAAACACAAACGTTCACACTATAGATGAGTATGTTGTACAAAAACAAGCTTAGGAATCTTGCAGAGGTGCTAATACAATGTACAAAACCATGGGTCAGGCCAGTATAACATATTTTTCTACTAAACTGAAGTGTTAGAGAGCCTGTAACCTGCAGCTTTAAATGGCAACAACAACTGCTTTATGTCATCAGCTAAATGTTAAGAATTTACAGCAAGTGGAAATGCAAAGGTTTCCTTTGCATTCTTATTTTTCTGATTTTTATTAAAAAAAATCTATCAGCACTTTCTGAAATTCATGCAGTTTGAATGGTGTAAAAATGCTAGACTTAGATAATCATGAAAGTTCCATTACCCCAGAGTATTGCAGATGTACCTGCTGTTATTGAGTGAGTCTGCCCAAACTTTACAACAGCTGGTATTTTTCTGTTGCATGTTTCCTTGTTTATAAGAATATCATGCATAACAAGCATTATATAAACTCTTTGTAATATGACTCATATAATAACTACTAAATACAATTGATTACAATGAGAATGAAATCATAATGAATTTAAAAACAGTATTTTTCTCAGCTGGCCCTTCATCTATTTGTATAATCTGGTATTTGTTTTTTATTTCACTGGTGCTGCTTCATTCAGCTTAATCTTCATATCCTGCTTTATATTCCTCTCTCTGTGTACTTCTCTCACTCTCTCTCTCTCTCTTTCTCTGTTTCTTTGTCTTGGCAACTTCAAAATTGTAATGTTTGCACCCCACTGGAAGGCATAGTAATTTAAAAATATGTTTGCTTTGGTCTGGCTTGTCCTGAGTCAAAAGAATCATTACATTATCAGTTTTAACTTCAAGGTGAAATCTTTTAATACAATCCACATATTAAATTATTTACCATTTTTTGAGTTGCAGGTCTAGCCTGCTGTTGTCATGAATGCTTATTTTAAATACAAGGGAAGTGAAATTCTGCAGCATCCATTGATGGAACTTTGCAGGACAGCAGACACTGTGTACTACAAGCAGTTTAGATATCTACAAGTGGTATTTTCTCTGAATACATAGTTGAAAAGAAAGCCTCATATTACTCTAACATTGTATAAAGAGTAACAGTTGTTCTGTCATAAATACTATAGGCAGCTTAAACATTAATTGCATTGCATTTAATATTCTGGATAGCAACTAAAAGCAAGATGAGTTAAACATACAGAAGCTATTAGTACAGGTTAGTTTATAAGGGGATATAAATAGCAGAGGACCAGCAAATAGTTCTGTGCCAATTGCTAACTAAAGGCTGTTATTAATGAATCATTTCAGAAGTCCAAGAAGAGCCTCTCTCTGCTGATTACTTCATTTTGTTCTACATTATCTTATCTTGATTGTTGAAATCATATTATGCATCATTTTACGAAAAGAATTTATGCAAAAAAAAGCACTTGACTGATGTTTTGCAATGTCAGTGTCACGTGACCCATAAACCTGCTGTCTTGCAATGTCAGTGTCACATGACCTATAGACATCTAGAAATTCATTGCAGTCATTTCAGTGGGAGGCAGCAAAGGCACTCTTTGGAAGTAAGGATCCTTGACTAAATGCCAGTAGGAAGGAATATGCAACCACAGGAAATTCAAAAGACATCTCAACA